>NW_003852446.1:6359503-6377117 GCF_000181295.1 Otolemur garnettii
CCATTCAATAAAAAAAAAAAAAAAAGAAATCTGATCTCCAATACTGGGGGTAAGGCCTAGTGGGAGGTGTTTAGGTCATGGGGTAGATTTCTCACAAATACCATCCTCAAGATAATGAGTGACTTCTCAGTCTATTAGTTCCACTGAGAGCTTGCATCTTACAGGGGTACATGTGAAATTTACTAGGTGTAGAATATAAATGTCTTAACACAATAACTAAGAAAATTCCATGAAGGCTATGTTGACCAGTTTGATGAAAGCATTTCCAATTGTATATAAAACCAGCACATTGTACCCTATGGTTGCATTAATGTATACAGCTATGATTTAATAAAATCTTTTTTTTAATATTTTTAAAAAATAAAAACTAAAATGTCACATTTTGAAAATGAAAAAAAAAAAAAAAAAGAGCCTGACATCTTCCCCCTCTGTCTTGTTTCATTTCTTTGGCACATGATCTGCACATATCAGCTCCCTTTCACCTTCTGCCATGATTAGATGCTTCCAGAGGTGCTGACCAGAAGCAGATATCCGCACCATACTTCTTGTACAGCCTACAGAACTATGAGCCAAATAAACTTCTTTTCTTTATAAATCACCCAGCCTCGGGTATTCCTTTATAGCAACACAAACAGACTAAAACAGGTCAGATCTGGAATTAGGTGATTTTTGTTATAATAAAAACATACTCATCTCTCAGCATTATAGTACTAATTTAACAACATTATTTATCAAAGAATTTTGTGCAGATATATTGGCTTGCCACCTTTATTCATGTAAAGAGGGAATAATATAATATTGCTCTCTCACCACAGAGTAAAGCCAGCTTACATTGATCAAACATCTATTGCTGTCTTATTTATAAGCTATCTTAGCTAGTTCTCTCAAGGAATCCTGAAAAATCAATATGATTCATGCCTCCATTGATTTATTTAACAAATATTTTTTGAGTATACTCTATTTATCTGACACTGTTTAAAGCAGTGGAAATACAGCAGAGTACAAGAGAAGCAAATGGCTTGACTTCAGGAAGCTTAGGTTCTGGTGAAGGAGACAGAAAATAAATAGTTACACAGTTTTTATAAGCGGTAGAAGGTCAGAGAAGGCCCATCCGAGGAGATAGCATGCGAATAGATTTAAATGAAGTGAAAGAAGAAGCCCTGAAATACCTGAAGAAAGAACATTTCTAGAGGGAGAACAGCAAAGCAAATGCCAGGAGGGAGGAGTGCCTTTGGTATACTTACAGAGAAGAGTGAGAAGGCCAGCATGGTTGGAGTCCAGAGAAGGGAGAGAACTCAGAGAAATAGAAGTTTCATTTTTCACCTAGCCAATGACCAAGCTGGTACTGTAGCAGTTTGGGTGACTCTAAAACTGACCCTCATTTCATTACGCTGAGCCATCTATTACAACAGCCTGTCACCTCCTCAACTGAGGATGGGACAAAAGCATTGGAAAACATGTTTCCATAAGCATTTCACATAGCTACATTGACTTCCCACCCTCATTTTTTCACCCTACCCAAGGAAAAAATGAACAAAGACTTGAGGCTTATATAAGACTATTATTATTGTTGTCAAGAACAATTTTACTGTTACTGTTAAAGATACTTTATGGTTAATAATATAAAATATAGACTTTATTTGCAAACATAATAATAACCATAAAGAACAAGTACACGTTTACTTTAAGTGTGCTTCTTAATAAAAGCCAAGGGTGTTTTGTAGTCTTATTTCAGGCATTTTAATACAGAATGAAGGACATCCTTAGCCTAGTCACTTATATTTCACTATCTTCAACAAAGATTGGAAGCAAAAAAAATTGTCTCCAAATACTAGGTCTTCACAGGGTTAAAAATATGTATCAAAATATCTTATATACCCTCAAAATACATGCTATCATAATGTAGCAATTAAAAATTAATTAAGTAAAAAATAGGAAAAGATGATACCCAATAGTTACTGATTTTTTTGCTGCTACAATGTTGATGAGAAGGATAAATATTATATGAATATTTTTATTCTCCTATTTGAAATCCATTTTTTATTTAAAAATGCCATCTTGGGTAAAGAACAGTGCTGTTTTTTAATTTTTGATTTTTAATTACTATGGGCACATAATAGTTATATATAATTATATGGTACATTTGATGTTTTGATAAAGGTATACAATGTATAATGATCAAATCAAGGTAATTGGGGTGTCCATCTCCTCAAGTATTTATTATTTATTTGTGTTAAGAACATTCCATTTCCACTATTTTAGTTATTTTAATATTCATTTATTAAATATTTAATATTTTAAAATAATACATTATTTAACTTATTGACTATAGCTCAGACTGTTGCATTATCAAATGTGTTTATTATATCTAACTATCTACGTTTTTGTACCCATTAACCATCCCCCACTTTATACTCCCTCTTTATTATCCTTCCCAGCGCCTGGTAACTATCACTCTGCCCTCTGTCTACAACACATCAATTGTTTTAATATTTAGCTCCCACATATGAGAGAGAACATACAAGATTTGTCTTTCTGTGCTTGGCTTATTTCACTTAACATAATGTTCTCCATTTCTGCCCATGGTGTCATAAATGGCAAGACTTCATTCTTTTTATGGCTACGTAATATCCCATTGTGTCTATGTACCACATTTCTTTAACCATTCTCCCCCTGAAGGACACTTAGGTTGAAACCAAACCTTGGCTATTTTGTATAGTGCTAGAGTAAACATGGAAGTAAAAATATTTTTTGATATAGTGATTTCCTTTCTTTTGTAATTAATAGTGGGATTTATGGGTTATATGATACTTCTATTTTATTTTTGGAGGAATCACCATACTTTTCTCCACAATGGTTGCACTAATTTACATTCTCATCAACAGTATATGAAGGTTCCCCTTTCTCCAGATCATCACCAGCATTTATTACTGCCTGCATATTGTTATCTTTTACTTAAAAGCCATTTTAACTGGGTTGAGATAATCTCTCATTATAGTTTTGATTTGTGTTTCTCTGATGACTAAGGATAGTGAGGATTTTTTTCATATACCTGTTGGCAATTTGTATGTCTTCTTTTGAGAAATTCTTTGTTCATTTTTAATTGGATTATATGATTTTTTTTCTTGACTTGTTAGAGCTACTTATGTATTCTAGTTATTAATTCCTTGTCAGAGGAGTACCTGTTGGCCATTTTCGAGAATGTCTGTTCAGAACCTTTGCACATTTTAAAAAATGAGATTATTTGATTTTTCCTATTGAGTTAGAGCTCCTTATATTTATTTATCCTCTTGTCAGATGCACAAGTTATAATATTTTCTCCTTTTCGGTGGGTTATCTCTTCACTTTGTTGATTGTTTCCTTTGCTGTCCAGAAGCTTTTTAGCTTGATATGGTTTCAATTGTCCAATGTTGCTTTGTTAATCTGTGTTTGGGGGTATTACTCAAGAAATCATTGCCTAGACCAATGTCCTGGAGCATTTCTTCCATGTTTCCTTTTAGTAGTTTCATAGTTTCTTGTCTCAGATTTAACTCCTTAATATATTTTGATTTTATTTGTATATATGGAGAAAGAAAAGGGTCTAGGTACATTTTTCTGTAGATATATGTTCAGTTTTCTTAGCACTATTTATTGAAGAGATAGTCATTTTCCCAATGTATGTTCTTGACATCTTTGTTGAAGATATGTATCAAAATCTACAGGATACAGAAAAGCAGTACTAAGAAGAAAGTTTATAGCAATAAGTACCAACATCTAAAAATAAAAAAGCTTCAAATAAATAGTATAATGACAAATCTTAAAGATCCAGAGAAACAAAAGCAAACTAAACTCAAAACTAGAAGGAGAAAAAAATAGGAGAAAATAAATAATATCAGAGCCAAAATAAGTAAAATTGAAACCAAAAAATAAATATGAAAGATCAATAAAATGAAATTTTTGTTTTTCAAAAATACACAGAAAATTGACAAATCTTTAACCAGACTTAGAGAAAAAGAAAGAAGAGCCAAATAAATAAAATCAGATATGAAAGTGGAAACATTACAACTGATACTGCAGAAATCCAAAGAATCATTAGAGAATACTATGAGCAACTATATGCCAATAAACTGGAAAACCTAGAAGAAATGGATAAATTCCTAGATACATATAACCTATCGAGATTGAACCAGGAAGAAATCCAAAACCTGAATAAACCAATAACAAGTAATAAGAGAGAAGCATTGATAAAAAGTCTCCCATCAAAGAAAAGCTCATGACCAGAGGTTTTGCTGCTGAATTCTACCAAACAATCAAAAAGATTTAGCATTTAATCCTCTGCTCCTCTCTCTGTGTTTCCACTCTAAACCAATGGCTTTGCCATTTACCCAGTCACACTAAAGAGAAATCTAAATCCATCTTCGAAGCCCTTGAGAAGTCTTCAGCCCTTAATTGCTGCTAAATCTTGCCAGTAAACTGCTTAGTCCAGCCCTGGTTCCCTCTTCCTCTCCCTCCCTCTCCCACCCTCTGTCTCTAAGGTAGCTAAGATTAGCATGACTTTCTAGGATGACCTTAGACTAGATCCACACAAACCTAAGTTCAAATCCCAGTGATTCCCATTCCCAGCTTTGTGAGCAAGAACAAAATTCTTCAATGTCACAGTGTCTGTTTGCTTAAACTGACGTGATAAAGGTAATAAAATACCCATTTTATAAAGTTATCTTAAAGATTTACTAAATTGCAATAAATAAGATATGTAAATGTCATAGAATAATGTATCACATGTTTACCAATGAATGTTTTAGAGCAAACCCTCTTCAGTGAGAACAAGTGTAAGACCAGCTAAAACCCAAAGATTGGCTGAATCATTACATGTAATTACAGTTCTACATATCTTCCATTTGGCATTCCACATCCTCTCCACTCCCTTCTCCACTCAGCTCTGTGCTCCAAGGGAGCAAAAATTGGAGAGATTCCCTGGAGAACAGCCAAAGACCTTACAGGTTATGGGATCAGTCTGCCTTCTGCTGTTCTCTTCTCTCACTCAGTAAAACCCATAACTTCATGGACAACATTAGCACTGACAAAACAAATTCTAGACTGAGCTTCAAGGAACAGCTCCCCAAACCCCACAGAATGAGACTACCAAGGTTGGTGCTGCAAAATCAGGGAGCCACAGCTGTCAGTTCCACAACCCTATGGCCCATATCACAATCTGCAAAAACAACAGGGATGCCTTACATTCTGCCTCTTCCTTTTTTCTAATATGTTTCATAGGAAAGCATCTGATTGGTGGAGCACAGCTCATATTCAGAATCCTAATTCCAAGGGAGCTTTTCAATCTTTGAAGTACAGAAAAGCACACTAAAAAAGTCAGAAGACAAGAGTGAGCAGTGCTTAGCATCCACTACAGTACCCCATCAAGCTTGAACAGATAGCCTTACTTTGGCATCTGAAAAGACTGGGAGAAGTACACTAAAGATTGAGACTTATGATTAAGGCAAGATGTCATAAACTGAGAGAAAGGGATTGACTGTGAACCTCAAAAGAAGTGATATGAAAATTGTCTTCTTAAGGACCTGAAAGGGTAATGTCTTACAATTTCTCTACAGTGCAATCTCTTCTTCTATTTTTTTGGAGCTTTACTGACAAATAAAAAATTATATATAAAAAAATACGTATATTTAAAGAACATGACATGATTTTTCACTATCTACTTTTTAAATTGACAAATAAAAATGTTATATATTTATTGTGTGTAACATGTACACAATATATGTATATATTGCAAAGTGGCACAATCAAGCTATCCATCAATTCATATAGTTATTTGTGTTGATAGCTCTTATGGCAATTTTCAAGTATACATTGTTTTTAACTATAGTCATCCTGTTGTACAATAGATCTCTTCAACTTATTCCTAACTGAAAATAATTCCTAACCAAATTATTAGTTCCTCAAAATTTCTAACTGAAATTTTGTATCCTTTGACCAACATTCCCAAACCCCACCCTACACCCACCCCGGTAACCACCATTCCACTCTCTGCGTCTATGAATTAAGACTATTTTAGATTCCACATATGAGTGAGATCATGTAGTATTTGTCTGGCTGATTTCACTAATAAAGTCCTCCAGGTTGATCCAAGTTGCTGCAAATGGCAGGATTTCCATATTTGTAAAGGCTGAATAGTATTCAACTGTTTATATATAGCACATTTTCTTTATCCATTCATCTGCTTTGTTTGTTTCCATTATTGGCTAGTGTGAACAATGCTGCAGTGAACATGGAGGAGTTGATATCTGTTTGACATACTGTTTATCTCTTGGATATATACCCAGTAGTGGTATTGGTGGATCATATGGTAGTTCTATTTTTAAATTTTTAGAAACCTACCTACTGTTTTTCATAATGACTATACTAATTCACATTCCCAATGACTGTATACTAGGTCCAGGCTCATCAGTCTGGCTTCTAAGGCCCATCATTATATATTTCCTTATAATATGGACCCTGAAAGTCTCTACTAAGTGCCTGAATTCTATGTATGATCAGTAGAAATGCTTGCCCATTTTTTTTAAGGAAGAACCAAAAACATGAAAAGCTATTTAGGCTGCTGTCATCACTTGTGTAATTGCAAAATTTACAAAACAGCTCCCAGTGTGCCAACGTGCACATTCTGAAAAAGGGAGCTTATCCCACACTGGGTATTTAACTAGAGAAAAAGAACTATGCTTTTAGAAAGATTCACTTGTACCCTTGTAGGATAAACCATAGAAGTGACCCCTCCAATCACCCTAAAAGCAGAGTATGAATGTCTTAACTCAATAATTGAGAAAATGACATGAAGGCTACTTTGACCAGTTTGATGAGAGTATTTCAAAATGTGTATGAAAACACCACACTGTACCCTGTGATTGCATCAATGTACACAGCTATGATTTAATAAAAAAAAAAAAAAAGAAAAGAAAGAAAAGAACTATGCTAGGGTATGTAGGGCCGTTGCTGAGTTATATGCCATGAGCTATTGCCAACAACTGCCTTAGATGGAATCTATGCCACACGCACACACACATACAACTCATATAGAGAGAAAGAACAATAGAAACTTTCTTTATGTTTCTGTAGAGAAAGACTTTCTAGTGAATTTATTTTTGTTTAAAGCTTGTCTTAGAAAATGTCTCCAACCTAGCTTCTTGCTCTTTGGGATGTTAATGGAGATAGTTTATGGAATGATGAGGGGTTGAAAATAAATACCATAATGTAGATATTCTCAAATTTGCCTCTTTTTCCTTTTTCAGTAATCAAGATCAGTAGCAAAATTTGAGGGTTAACAAAAAACTGATTCATATGGAAAAGGTTGAGGAATGAAGTGTTTTTTCTTCCCTTGAGGTATTTTTGTTTATTTCCCTAGATTTATCTGTAGCCAACCCTTCTTCCCCAAATCCTTGTTTAGCTTAACTAAATTTCTCGTCTACCTACTGATTACACTTTATTACTTCTTACATGATCTCAAAAGAAATATCATGAATTAGACTAGGCTTTTAATCATAGGTAAAACCTCAACTTTGGCTTACGTCCATCTTGGCATCTATTGCATCCCTGAACTTCAGTTTCTGAACATGATTTGCAATAAGGCATGCAGGTGGACTCATTTTAGATTAGTGACCATAAACCACCCATGGACCTTCACTGCTGCCTGGCAATCCTACTATGTAGTAGACTTCCCTAAGTTTGTATTATTCTCTCTCTGTCTATATACTCTACATGACTATATTACCCCATTATCTCATACCTCAAAATCCCAACACTTTTTCCTTACTTCTCAATTAGCTGATGATCTGACTTATTTCACTGAAAAACCAGTTAGAAAGAGTTCTAATTTCTACATCCTCTAACACCACATCTTCCAATCTCATTGTGTCTGCACCCTTTTCTCCAGTAACAAAAGATAAAGTGCATGACTACTATTTAAGGCCAATTTTCCACCATCTGTGTATTTTCACCTACACAGTTCTCAACCCCTTAAGAACAATGGTTCTATAACTCACCCCCTTTTTCCTGAAGCATCAATTTTGCTATCATTTTTATCAGCATACAAACCTGCTGTAATAGCTCTGTCATAAAAACCTCCCTGTTTCAACATTTCCCAAATATTTTTCCCAAACAATTTTTCTTCTAGTTTATAGCCGAAGTCTTTGAACGTGTTGCCTATAAAATAAAACGTTCACTTCTTTCCTTCCAACTACACTGTTAATCCACTATAATATAGTTTTTGTCATTAATGGCCCACTGAAATCTGGCTTCTCATGTTCCCTCCACATTGCCAAATCCAATGTCAGTTCTCAATTTTCATATTCCTGGAGTTCTCAGCATCATTTGTCAAAAGTTGATCATTCTTTCATTGTAAAATACTTTCTCTAACTGGCTTCCAGGATTGTTTGTCTTCCCCTTCTGGCTGATTATTTGGAGCCTTCTTCATTATTTTTTTTTTGTTCCATATTTCTGCATGTTGTAAAGCCCCAGCATCAATCCTCAGACACCTCATCTCCATCTGTACTTTCTTCTTAGATGATTTCATTGCTTTAAGTACAGTCTATAAACTGACATCTCCCAAATATCTCCAGCTCCAACCTTCTCCTAAATTACAATCTCATATCTATCTACTACCTGATCTTGGATTTTGAATAGAGATGTTGAAATTAACATGTTTAAAAATAAACCCCAGATTCCCCCTTTCCCACAAATCTGCTCTTTCTTCAGTGTTTCCTATCTAAGTAAATTGTTCACAATTTTGCTAAAGTCATAAAAGTTGAAGTGTTCTTTTTACTCTCTTTCTCTCATATGCCCCATCTAATCCATTAGAAGCACTATAGTTTCTACCCTCACTCATCTTACTACTTCCACCAGTATACTTCAGGTCCCAACCATCATGATTTCTCACCTGGATTACCATAATAGCCTCCTACCCTTTCTTCCCTTTCTATCTTTCACTCTTACCTCTTCATACTGTATCTTTCTAGGGTTTCCAGGATGACCCTTTAAAAACATAAATCAATGTATGTCATTTCCATGTTCAAAATACTCCAGTGGTTTGTCACTGCACCTAAAATAATATCTACAGTTTTTATCGGGACCTACTAAGCCCTTCATTTTATGGCTTCTAGCTATTTCTCTGACATCATATCTTGCCACTAGCTCTCTGTTTTCCTAAGCTGAAGCCATACATTGGCCTTCTGTTTTCCCTCTAACACAACAAACATGTTCCTACCTCAGGGCCTTTGTTCTTGGCATTGTCTTCTCTGTCAGGGAATGTCTTCCCCAAAATCTTCATAGAACTCACTTCTTCGAGTCTCTGCTCAAATGTCATCCCCTAGATGAGGTCTTCCCTGACCACTCTATCTTATATGGCATCAACCATTAATCTATTCTCACACATTGATTATTTTCTTTTTTATAAAATCACAATATACTGCACATTCATTAATCAACTTTGTTTACTTTGTTCACTGCTATGTCTACAGTGTCTAGAAAAGTGATATAACCTAATAGGAACTCAATAAACATTATTTAATTAATAAATCAATAACTTCCTAATGAACTTTGGGAAAGAGGACTGGCTGTTCTTCTCTTAATAGGGCAAGGACAGCATGTGGAGAAAATGTGGATGGAAACATCTGTTTTCTTTGGATGCTAGATTTATCTCTTTAAGTCTTAATGGGAAAGGCTGGGTACCAGAAACACTTCATGAATCTTTGTAAATTAATTAAAGTATAGATACACCAAAACCTAAAATGCCTGGACATTCCCACTTTAAAGAGCAGTTTCTCTGATCCCTACTTGATACAACTCACTATCTGAATGAGCTTTGTGCATAGATCATTTTAAATTTAGCTCAGAATATTCAAGTATACTTAACCCTTGAAGAATGCAGGAGTCAGGGGCATTTACCCTATACTTAGTAAAAAATCTACTTATAACTTTTGACTCCCCCAAAACTTAACTACTCATAGCCCACTGTTGACCAGAAGCCTTACCAATACCATAAACAGCCAATCAACACCTGTATTTTTTGTTTGTTTTGTTTTTTATTGTTTGGGACTCATTAAGGGCACAAATAATTAGGTAACACTGATTGCAGTTGTTAGGTAAAGTCCCTCTTGAAATTGTGTCCCACCCCCAGGAGGTGTGCCATACACCTATCCCTCCATCCTCCTCCCTCCTCCCCTCTCTCCACTTGCTCATTCTCCTACCCACCCCCCTTTGTATTAGCTCATCTACTGCCTTCATATTAGAATTGAGTATATTGGATTCTTATTTCTCCAGTCTTGTGATGCTTTACTAAGAAGAAACACATGTATGTTATATGTACAACATTCTATATCCTTATAATAAAGTAAGCTAGAGAAAGGAAAATGTTAATAAGAAAATCTAAAAATAAGTGAACTCTGAAGTAAAACGAAAAAGGTAATAAAACATAGAACACACAAAAGAAAATCTAAAGGAAAAGAAAATATATTTACTTGTATACAATTCATTAAGTGAAAAGGAATCATCATAAAGGTCTTAATCTTCATTGTCTTCATGTTGAATAGGCTGAGGAAGAGGAGTGGTTTCCCTATCTTAAGGGTGACAGAGGTAGAAGAAAATCTGTGTATAATTGTATCTGTGCAGTTCAAATCCATGTTCTTCATGGGTCATCTGTATTTCAAACAGTTTCTGGTGAAGATCTAATAACCAGAACCTACAAAGAAGTCAAGCATATCAATAAAAAAAAGATCAAACAACCCCATTAAAAACTGGGCAAGAGACATAAACAGAATGTTTTCTCATGAGGACAAATGGCCAACAAACACATAAAAAAATCCTCATTGTCCCTAATCATCAAAGGAATGCAAATCAAAACAATTTTAAGTTCTCACCTAATCCCTGTGAGAAGGGCCCATATCACAAGGTCCCGAAGCAGCAGATGCTGGCATGGGTGTGGAAAGAAGGGAACACTAATGCACTGTTGGTTGCACTACAAACTAGTAACTACTACAGCCTGTGTGGAAAGAACTATGGAGATTCCTTAAAGAACTAAAAGTAGACCTACTATTTGATCCTGAAATCCCATTACTAGGTATCTGCCCCCCCTCCCAAAAACATGACATTTGCCATAAGGACATTTGCACTCAAATGTTTATAGCAACATAATTTACAATCACAAAAATGTGGAAACAACCCAGGTGCCTTTCAATACATGGATGGATTAATACACTGTGGTATATGTATACCATGGAACACTATTCAGCCACTAAAAAAGATAGATATTTCATATCTTTTGTAACATTCTAGATGAATTTGGAGAGTATTCCACTAAGTGAAACATCACAAGAATAGAAAAACAAATATCACACGTACTCAGTACTTAATTAGAACCAGTAGATTAATAACAACTATATGCTTACATGAGAAAAAAATCAATTAAGTTCAAATTTGTGGTGGAGGAAGGGGTTGGGTAAATTCCCGCCCAACAGGTATACTGCATGGGTAAATTGCACACTTCCTGGGTGAATGACACAACTACAACCCTGACTTTAACTGTACCAAAGCAAACTATATAGCCTAATCATATATACCCACGTATTAATCTGAATTTTTTTAAAAAAGCAGCATTATTTAAATGAAAAATTATTTGCCCTAAAACTTGATAATAAAAAAGTTGTTACCACAAAGCAAGACATCATTTAAGGAAAAATTTGACATGGTTGACTAAACTAACAGGAGCATTCAAAAATGTTTTCATTCTGCTGGATAGAGTCACTACGTCTTTCTTTTCAATGGCCTGTTTACTTTGCACACCAGGGCTTTTTTGTTCCCCCAACAAGATCAATTGAGAGTTTTTCAACTTAAACCCAATACTGGTGCTCTTTTCTCAATTTGCAAGGGGAAAAAAATGAGGTTAATACATAGAAGTTTTCAATCTCATAATTTCATCCATACATTTTTCTCATACCAGCTGATAAGAATCCTAGCAGATGACAAAATGGTAGAAGTGGCAGCAAATGCAGACTAGTAGAGTGATTCATAAACTCTTTTTATGCACATGTGTGGTTGTGGTTGTATATTGCATACCTATGCCATATTTACTTTTAGTAAAACTGCTCTTAGTTGACACGATTGAGTTAAATATGTCAGGATTTCATGATGTTTCACAAAGAGCACTGATTCCCAGATGCTTCACCATCTGAACCAAATTGACAATCTCCCCTCTGAGAAATAGACTAAAATTTACAGATAGCATACTTTGTCCTATTCTTTAACTTTTTAATTTTAATTTTAAAATTCCTCATGACAGCCACATTTCATAAATGTGGAAATTGAGGGTTTAGGAGAATAAATTATCTGGTTTAAGTCACACAGAAGTAAGGAACAGAGAATATAGTATACAAATGCATATAGACATGAATCCATAGCAAGTTAACAGTTACTTTGTGAGCCTGGCTTATAGATACCAGTACAAAGCTAAAGTCATGTACTCAGTACTCTATTTCTAAACATAATATTTCAGAAATACAAAAAAGGAAAAGAATGTAATAAACACTTAATAACCTAGATTAACAAATAAAATATTAGCCAAGCGCAGTGGCTCACGCATATAATCTTAGAACTTTGGGAGGCTGAGGCAGGTGGATTGCTTGAGCTCAGGAGTTCAACACCAACTTGAGCAAGAGCTAGATGCCATCTCTACTAAAAATAGAAAAACTAGCCTGGCATTGTGGTGGGAGCCTGCTGTCTAAGTCATTTGGGAGGCTAAGGCAAGAGGATTGTTTGAGCCAAAGAATTTGAGGTTGCTGTGAGCTATGATGCCACAGCACTCTACCCAGGGTGACAGAGTGAGAATCTATCTAAAAAATAAATTATTAAATAAATAAAATCAATAAAATAAATATAAAATATTAGAAAACAATGGGAATCCTTACATGTTTCTTCTCACATTTAAGCCACTTCAGAATTTGGGTTCATTATTTCCATGAATTTTTTTGGTTTGAATTGATTCTTAGATTGATTTTGAGACAATTAACATATTTATGATTGTTGAGTCTTCCTTTCTGTAAACATTTCTCACCATTTCTTTGGGTTTTTCTTAAAGTCTTGTAATAACAGTTTATAATTTTCTCCATAAAGGTCATGTATATCTTTTATTAGAACTACTGCTGGATACCTTTCAACATCACTGTTGACATTCGCACTTTTTAAAAAACTACTTTTTCTAACTTTGTTACTGATCGCTAAAAATACAATAGTTTTCACATCTGGATCTTATATTTATTGAATTTGCTGAAGTTTCTTATCAATTCTAATAATTTTTCTATAGGTTTTCTTAGATCTTCTGTATAGACAATTGCATGTTTTCTAAATGGTAGTAGTTTCATTCCTTAGTTTCCTATTCTAATAAATTCTACTTTTTAAAATTCTTGTCCTACCATGTTGAATTAAATCACCAGAAAAAATGTTGAAATGAAGTAAAGATAATGGAATCTTTTTTCTTAAAATTTGTTTTTGTTTTGTTTTGTTACATGCATCACTTTTATAACGCTTATAAGTTTGTCCATCACCCAGATAGTGTTCATTGTACCTGTTACATAGGTGTTCATCCATCCCCTCCACTCGCCTCCCCACTGCTTGACTTCTATTAAGTTTTGCTTCCCTCTAAACACATGTGTACTCTTCAGTTAGTTCCAATTTAATGGTGAGTATGTGTGGTGTTTGTTTTTCCATTCTTGTGATAACCTCACTTAGGATAGTTATCTCCATTTCCATCCAAATTATGGCAAAGGCTTTAATTCATTCTTCTTTATAGCTGAGTAATATTCCATGGTATACATATATCACATTGTGTTAATCTACTCATGAATAGAGGAACACTTGGGTTGATTCCACATCTTTGCAATTATGAACTGTGCTACAATAAACATTTAAGTACAAGTGTCTTTTTAATAAAATTACTTCTTTTACCTTGTATAAATACCTAGTAGAGGGCTTGCTGGATCAAATGGTAGGTCTACTTTTAGTTCTTTGAGGTATCTCCACAATGTTTTCTACAAAGATTGTACTAATGTGTAGTCCCACCAACAGTGTAGAAGTGTCTTATTCTCTCTGCATCCATGTTAGCATCTATAATTTTTAAATAGGATTCATATCTCTCACCACTCACAAGAAATTCATTCAATGTGGGTAAATGACTTAAATGTAAGGCATGAAATCACAATAATTCAAGAAGAAAATGTTAGAAAAAACTCTTCTAGATAAATATTGGCCTAGGCAAAAAAATTATGAAGATGACCTCAATGGCAGTCATGGCAACAACAAAAATAAATAAATGAGGCTTAATTAAAGTAAAAAGCTTCTGCACAGCCTACAAAGTAATCAATGGAGTAAATAGACAACCTACACAATGGGAGAGAAATATTCACAAGTTATACATCCAATAAAGAGCTAATAATCAGAATCTAAAAATAATTCAAGCAAATCAGCAAGAAAAAATCAAACAACCCCATCAAAAAGTGGGCAAAGGACATGAACAGAAGCCTTTCAAAAGAAGACAGACAAATGGCCAACAAACATGTAAAAATGCCCCCCATCACTAATCATCAGGAAAATGAAAATTAAAACTAGAAAGAGATATCGCCTTACATCTGTTAGAATGGCTTTTATGAAAAAGGTATCTTTGTATTAATCCTTATTTTAAAAAAATAAGGCTGCTAAATAAATAAGAATTTTATGGTAAGATATGGCTCCTGGATTTATTCATAACTCAAAGTAGATACTTAAATAACCCAGTGATCATAGTTATTCATTTAGATTAGCACCAGGAATTATATGACTGTTTCATGTTAAGATTTTGAGGAAAATTTTAATAGTAAGATGTTATAACCAATTTTACCTTCTACAAGCAGCCATCGTTCATAAAAACACGTAAATTTCTAAATACATAGTAAAACTCAGAAAGAAACTAATCTTCTAAAGGAAATAAATAAATGTATTCTGAAATCACAAAGAGAAGTTTTAAAATTGCCATTTCAAGTTGAATTAGTAGAAAAGATTTGCATTACAAAAAGACAATTATCCTGAAATGACAGAATACTGCAAGCATAAATTTAGAGAATTAAAGAAATGAATGCATTGTCATTATTAAAGTTTTTATGAAGACAATATTTCCTTATTGTGAAAAAAATAAGGCTACTAGGCCACATTATCTTATACATAAAAAAAAAAAACCTAGGGACTCCACTAAAAAAACTGTTTGAACTGGTAAAGAAATTTAGTAAAGTTCTAAAATTTACATACAAAATTTACATACAAAAATCAGTACTGTTTCTATACCCTAATAATGAAATATCCAAAAAGAAAACAATTCCATTTATAATAGCTACAAAAAAATACTTATGAATCAATTTAATCAAAGAGGTGAAATATCTGTATATGAAGGAAACTGAAGAAGGTACAAATCCATGGAAAGATTTTTTTTGTTAATGAATTGGAAGAATTAATATTGTTAAAATGTCTATACTACTCAAAACAATCTACAGATTCTATGATATCCCTATCAAAATTCAAATGATTCTTTTCACAGAAATAGCAAAACAATGCTAAAATGGAACCACAAAAGACCCCAAATAACCAAAACAATATTGAGCAAAAAGTACTAAAGGCATCACACTACCTGACTTCATAATATACTATAAAGCTATAGTAATAAAAACAGCAGGGCACTTGCAGAAAAATAGACACAAAGGCAAATAATAGAAAGCCCAGAAATAAATCTACACATTTATAATTAAGTGATTTTTTGAACAAAGGTGCCACAAACACACAATAGGGAAAGGAAAGTCTCTTCAATAAATGGTGTTGGGAACACTGAATAACCACATGAAAAAGATTGAAATTGAACCCTAATCTCATATCATACACACAAAAAAATGAACTCAAAATGGAGGAAAGACTTAAAGATAAGACCTGAAACTGTAAAACTACTAATAAAAAAATAGTAAAAAAACAGCCTAATAAATGGAAGATAATAGTTGCAAACCATATGAGTTTAATAAGGAATTAACATATCATTGGGAAAACTGAGTGAAGGGTATACAAAATGTCTCTATATTACTTCTTAAAATCGTCTTATGGTTTAGAGATTAATATCCAATAAGATAAGAAACTGAAGCAAATCAAGAAGAAAACAAATAACCTAATCATGTTACTCAAAAAAATGGGTAAAGGACCTACATAGACAATTCTCTCCAAAGAAGACATTCAAGGTGCTAACAGGTAAATGAAAAAACACCCAACATCCCTAAATCATTGGGAAAATGCAAATTAAAACCACAATGAAACATCACCTCACACGTGTTAGAACAGCTATTATCAAAAAGATGAGAGATAACTAGTGTTGGCAAGCATATGGAGGAAAGGGAACCCTTGTATGCTGTTGGTGGGGATGTAAATTAGCATTGAGTGAGGTTTCAAAAAAACTTAAAAAAGGAACTGCCATATGATCCAGAATTCCCACTACTAGATATATTTCCAATTGAAAAGAAATCCATATGTTAAAGAGATATCTGAACCCCCATGTTCATTGCAGAATTATTAACAACAGCCAAGATAGAGAATTCACCTAAGTGCCCATCAGTGAATGAATGTATAAAGAAGGTGTGGTATATACAAGGAATGAAATATATTCAGCCTTAAAAAGGAAGGAAATCCTGTCATTTGTTACAACATGGATGAATCTGGAGGACATTATCCTAAGTGAGATATATGAGACACAGAACGATAAATACCACATAATTTCACTAACATGTGAAATTTAAAAGGTTGAACTCATAGAATTAGAAAGTAGAATGATGATTACTAGGGGATGATGCAGATGGGATTAGAGAGAAGTTAGTTGAAGGATATAAAATTTCAATTAGACAGGAATAATAAGTTTAAGAGATCAATTGTACAACATGGTAACTAGAAATAATAACAATTTATCGTATACTTGAGAATTGCTAAGAGAGTAGATTTAAGTATTCCCATAACAAATGGCAAGAATGTGTGGTAATGCAAAGAAAAAGCAGTTGGCTGGCTAATAAGAAAAAAAAAATAAGCAGTGACAAATAAATATGAGATACTTTTTCAACATTTTATATTAGATTAATATGAGAGTACAAATGATTAGGTTACAATGTTTGCATTTGTTAGGCAAAGTTCAAGTTCTAGTTGAGCCCTTCACCCAGGGAGTTGTGCTGTATACCCTTACATTGTGCCCATTAGGTAAGAGCTTACCAAGCCCCTTTCTTCCTCTCCTCCCCCTTTCCCTCCACTCTCTTGCCCCCTACTTGTGTTTTTTTTTTTTTTTCTCATATGGGCATATAGTTGTTTCTCTATTGGTCTCCTATTACTATTGAGCACATTTGATACTTGCTTTTCCATTTTTGTGAGTATTCACTAAGAATTTTCTTCAACTCCATCCAATTAAATACAAAAGATGTAAATTCTCCATCCTTTTTTATGGCTGAATAGTATTCCATAGTATACCTGTATCACAGTTTATTAATCCATTCATGTGTTCATGGGCACTTGGGTTGATTCCACATCTTTTTTTTTTTTT
>NW_003852446.1:6377137-6425256 GCF_000181295.1 Otolemur garnettii
CTCAAGCTATCCCCCTGGGTAGAGTGCCATGGCATCACAGCTCACAGCAACCTCCAACTCCTGGGCTCAAGCGAGTCTCCTGCCTCAGCCTCCCAAGATTCCACATCTTAACAACTGCGAATTGAGCTGTGATGAACATTCTAGGGCAAATGTCTTTATGGTAAAATGTACTTTTTTTCCTTCTGGATGGATACCTAGTAATGGGGTGGCAGGATCAAATGGAAGGTCTACTTTTAGTTCTTTGAGGATTCTCCATACTTCTTTCCATAGGGGTTGTGTTAGTTTGCAGTTCTGCCAGTAGTATAAGAGTGTTCCCTTCTCTCCACATGTAAGCTAACATCTGCAGCTTTGGGACTTTGCAACGTGTGCTTTTTCTTACTAGGGTTAGGTGATATCTCAGGGTGGTTTTGACCTACATTTCTCTTATGGTTAGGGATGATGAGCATGAACATGTCTATTGCCCATTTGTAGATGGGATTTTTTACTCTTTTCTTGTTGATTAGTTTAAGTTCTCTCTAGATTGTAGTCATCAGCTCTTTGTCAGATTTTTAGCAGGCAACTGTCTTCTCCATTCTTAAGGTTATCTATTTGCTTTAGTTGTTGTACCCTTAGCTGTGCAGAAGCTTTTTAGAGTGATTATGTCCATTTATTTATTTTTGGTGTTGCTACAATTGCCAAGGGGGTTTTATTTATAAAATCTTTTTCTAGTCTGATATTGACAAGAGTTTTTCCCACATTTTTTTCTAGAATTTTGATCATTTCATGTCTTAGATTTGAACCTCTATTTAATAAATGGTGCTTAGAGAACTGGTTAGCCACATGTAGAAAACTGAAACTGGACCCACAACTCTCACCATTTCAACTTTTCATTTTACCTTGTGATATCTAAGTACATATTCCTTGATCTTTGGTCAAAAGATTTCCTCTGAGTATAGGTCACTGGTTTGCATGCCACATATTTTTAAATAAACTATATTCATAACACTGAAAAAAGTAATAAAGCTGCTAGCATTTCACCACTAAATATTATGTTTACTAAGGTTTTGATAGATGCTCTTAACCAGATTAAGAAATTCTTTTCTATTGCTAGTTTTTATGAGTTTTTTAAATCATAAATATGGATTTCTACCAAATGATTGTTCTTCTTCCATTGAGATAATAATATATTTTTTACTCCTTTCTCTATTATGTTGAATTACATTAGTGGATTTTCCGAATGGCAAGCCAACCTTGTGAAACAGGATTTTAAATAGAACTCAGTCTATTTCAGTCTCAGCTTTGGCTGAGGCCCCAAGACAATAAACAACACATTCCAATGTGAGGTGTGAGACCACCATGCTGGTCTTATGAAGGAAGTAGTTGCAAACCGCTTTTGTGACCCTTAGCTGACCCCATCTCCCCACATGTAAAAGAAGCTGGAAGAGGCCATTGAAAGGTTTGGAAATTAGAAAATGAGTTGGGAGAAAGTTGTAGGTGTTCTGTGAGTCTAGAGTTCTCCCAGAGCTTGGGGATGAAACTCACATTCACCTTTAGCCTAGGTAAAGAAGCTTTGATAAAACCACTTGAGACTTGATATTGTCACCTAGATCTTAGAAGACAATAGTACACTGGTACATTTCTGCTTGATAAATATAAAGGCCAAGAACATCTCAGAAAAGCCTACAGAAGTACGTGATTAAGAAAACAAATCAGTTTTGGACATCAGCTAGGCTCAGGCAATGTTAATAAAGGTTTATGGCAATATTAATCAAGAAAGAACTTACTCTTCCTCCTCTCACAGACCCCCTCTTCTGGTGTAATTCTAGATGCTTCAGCAGTATGGTAGAGAAGGGTTAGAAGTACTCCATGGAGAAACCCTCAAGCAGTATGGTAGAGAAGGGTTAGAAGTATTCCATGGAGAAAGTAAGAGGATACTGGCCACATTTTCTTTTCCACAGTAGCCCTATGTGAGAGATGGAAGAAAATTAAATTTTAAAGAAACCCTACAGATACAATTATTCCTGATACTTTAATTAAATTGAGACTCTTCTGTGACAAAACATGGCCAAAATACACAGGAGTCATTAGAACTGCCTTAGTTCTGATCCAAAGGAAAAAGAAAATCTAACCCAGGGGCAGGCAACCTGCAACCCAGGATGCCTGTGAATGCAGCCCAACACAAAATCATAAACTTACTTGAAGCATTATGAGATATTTTTGTGATTATTTTTGGTGGAACTCGATTGTGGGGTTCTTGAGCATGAACTTTGTAGACAACAATATTGCATTGCAATGTCATGTAAAATAATATATGTATACCCTTGCTATTTGTATACATGCACGGCTTCAGTTTGTGTGCGTGTGGGAGTGTGTGGCTTCCACTGTGTCATCTTCCAAGTGCAGACAGTTGAATTAACACCATTAGACATTACATGTGCTCATGATAACTTGGAGAGGCAGCAATCAATTATCAATAATATTTCAACCTACCCTTGAAACATTAGGCATTTAGTGTTATTTAGAAGTCAGATAAACATTTGATCATTAAGGCCACTTCCACACCTTGGTGGCACTTCACACATTGCCTGCCATGCTTTACAATCAGCCCTCCATCTTGCCTTGCATGGGCAGCTTAGATGTGAAAGGGCCCAAACCTTGTTTTCAATTTTTCTGTCAATTAATTTTCATAATGAAAGTAAATATAGTCCTTTATCTACTATTATTTTTTAAATCTCAGCATGGCTTCTAGAACATCTCAAAAGAAAACAACCCCCAAAAAGAAAAATTATGGATGAAGGAAGACAGTTCAGTGAGAAATAGATGACTACTTTTTTACTGAGGCAAATAGTAAGGCACTCTGCTTAATTTGGAGGGAATTTGTTCAGGTTTTCAAAGATTGTACTTTGAAAAGGAATCATATGCAAAAATATGTTGCCAAATTTGATATGTATGAAGAATTATGTCATAATGACAAAATAGAGGAACTGAAAAAATTTCTGTCTTCTGAGTCTCACTATGTCACCCTAGGTAGAGTGCCATGGCGTCACAGCTCACCGCAACCTCAAATTCCTGGGCTTAAGCAATTCTCTTGCCTCAGCCTCCCAAGTAGCTGGGACTACAGGTACCCACTACAATGCCTGGCTATTTTTTGGTTGCAGTTGTCATTGTTGTTTAGCAAGCCTGGCCTAAGCTGGAACCTGCTAGCTTTGGTGTATGTGGCCAGCACCCTACTCACTGAGCTTTAGGCACTGAGCCCCCCCCACCCTAAATTTTTTAAGTTACAACTCAGATTCCATTACAAAAGCTAATTATGTGGTAGCATATTTAATAGCAAAAAAAGCAAAGCTATTTACTTATGGTCAGTTTAAGCAATGTATAGAAAGCACTGTAGCTATAATTTGCCCTGAATAAAAAGAGGATATTTCTAAAATCAGTTTGTCTCACTAGACTGCAGCCAGACAAATTGAAAGAATTGGAAAACCTATTGAAAGAAGTTTGGAGAGTGAAGCTGCTAATTTGAAATTTTATGCTTTTGTGATGGATGACAGCACTGATGCTGCAAATATGGCTCAACTTGCCATTTTTATCAGAGATATTAATGACAAATGTAATGTTACTGAAGAAATGGCTTCTTTAGCGCCATTAAAAGACACAACTAAATCAAGGGATTTATACATACAAAGCAGTAAAAAATAATGTTAAAGTGATTTTCCTTGTCCATTATCAACATATCTGGTGAAGTTACTAATGGTGCCCTAGTGATAGTATGTGAAAGAGAGGGACTTGTAATATTATGGAAGATAATGCAATCACCACCTAAAACTCACATTTGATGGAGTGTCATTGCATAGTCCATCAAGAAAATTTATGCACAAAATCTTTGAAAATGCATAATCTCATGTAAATTGTCATCAAGACTGTGAATTTCATAAGGGCTAAGGGATTGAATCATCACCAATTCCAGGCATTCCTTAAAAGCCTCAGTGCTGATTATAGCAATGTCATTTACTTTTTGGAAGTAAGATGCCTAAGTTGATACGATCTATTTTGTTTTGTTCCTCCTTCCTCAATATAACTTATTCTTTCTGTCCTCTGAATTCTGACACTCATTGTTCTCATGACCTATTTTTCTCATTCTATTTTTTTAGATGTAGACCCACTCATCTAATTGTACATTTCTAAATGAGACCTCAGTTCTTCCTTTCTGCAAGATTTGCACTTTCCATGGTGCAATTCAACATCACACCATTAGTAATGTCACAAAAATTACACTGAAAAGCACCTTTTTAAAAATAAGAAAATACAAGGCAATCAGCCATTCAGGAGCTTATGTTGAATTTGATATTTTATTTTATTACAGTTAACAGTTTTATAAAAGGAGAAAATAGTTTGTTTCATAGAGGGATGAGGGGGGAACTTAGGGATTTTGATAAATCCTAAAGGAGAGAAAAAATAAAGATATAATGCAACAGTTCTACAAAAGATTTAGGACAGTGTGAGTAGTCAAATGCAACTGGGCAAACTAAAACTCATCTAGTTGTAAACAGAGACAAGTAGAAGTAACTGCTACTCTTTTTCCCCATGTCACCAGAGTATTAGAGAACTGGCAAAGGTAACTAATTTCTCCCTTTGTAAAAAATGAAAGGAAAAGTGTATTTTTAGAAATTTCACCATAAGCATTCTTTTCATCGCCCCTTTCAGAAAGTACAGTCAAATGGATTACAGTTTGGACACCAAGCTCTTGAGATTGGCCTATCATTCTCTGAATGTTCTAACTAGTCAAAGCCTTTGGAAGAATGCCCTGAATAGAACCATGGCACAGGTCTCTGTGGCTGCAGGCCAAAAATATTGCACATGCCCACAAAGCTTGTTTCCTTTAATATCATACTTCAGGAAAATTAAGGTAACTTATCAATTTCTCTACCCCTTATGAGATATAAAAATGCTAATTATCTTTTAACCTATTATTTCCCAGGATTATTTTAGGGTGGGAAATGGAGGGACAGCTTCCTAGGCTGTAAACCTCAAAGCCATCTTTGATACCTTTCTGTCACCAGACTCTTCCCAAACATATCCTTTTACTAGTTCTTCCTACACATTCTCTCTTAGATCTACCCTTCTTTTTCACTGCCAGCAGCCTGTCTCTGTAATACACTCCCTCAAACTAGGAACATTGTAATAATGCCTAAGCAGTGCTATTTCTACATTTAGTCTCTAGTATCCCTTCCAATTTATTCTTCACACAGAACAGAGATTCACATTTCTAGAACACATTGTGTCAACCCCATTTTCATAGAACTTCAATGATTGCCCTCTGGCTACAAGATAAGTTCAAAATGTTGCAAAATGCCTTCTTGGCTAACTTAAGGAAGTTATAGACTGCATAATATTTCAATTCTCCTTAGCCATGGCAGCAGTACTTTTTGATATAAAGTACTTAAAAGGCAAAGAAGGACTATAGATAGATAGATAGATATAGATATAGATATATCAGAGGTGTGGACCGCACAGGAAAAGAAAAATGGCACCAAATCCCAGAGTTTTGGTTGTAAGGTTGAAGATTTACATATTTGGCATACTTTGTAGGAATGGATGTGGCTTATTGCTATTAGGGTGATATTGACGCACTAACTTCCATCCTTCCCATTCTACAGAGAGGATAACATCAGGGTTTTAACACTCAAAGCATGACCTGAAACTGAAAGGTGACAAACTTTACTATGACATCTCAGTTTATTAGAAAGGCTCATACTTTTAGAGTGCACAGAACTGCCAAGATACTATTCATTAGAGAAAAGCTAGCTTTTCCCTAGTCTCTTTCCCACAAGGCTTTTAAGAACTGGGGGGACTCAAATCTCCTCTGCTTAGTTTATTCTGTGACCCAGTAAGAGAAATGTAAGAGGAGATCTCAACTACCTATTCTATACTAATTATAGGGGCACATTGACAAAATCAAAACATATTTTATAAGACTGATTTTGCTGACCAAAATTCTCTTTGATGTATAACATATGTCTGAGCCAAACCTACTTAGTATCTGAAACCTAAACATTAGAATGGTCTTGGCTATAAACATTAATATTGCTCTTTGGCTATAGGAGAAAATTCATACAATTAGAGAATGGTTTCTTGGCTAACTTCAGTTATAAGCAAGCTAATATTTCAATTCTTCCTAGGTATGCCAGGAAAATAATTTTAATAATATTCTGCCAAGGAAAATTCTAATTCACACACAGATAATGACATTATCTGACTTTCCAATTTTAGGAAATAACTTTAAGAAATAACTTTTTTTTGATTAAATCTTCCTTTATCAATCAATCCATAACACACTTCAATTTTTTTCAGCCAGCATTGCCTCAGTGTTGTTTAAATGAGCTAATCTATACAAAGAACTTAGAATTGTGTCTGGCACACAGCAATCTCATTGAAGCGTTTACTATGATTACCATATAATTATTAATGGAAGGTGTATAAATCTGTAATTGAAGACAGATTTAAATTTGGATACTATGTGTAGACTTGCTAGCTGGGTGATCTTGGGCAAATCATTTAATCCTTCTGAGCCTTGATTTCTTCTTTTGCAAAACAGAGATAATAACTACCATAAAGAATTGGAGAATAAATGATACTGAGCCCCAATAGCTGGTACAAGACCTGATGCATAGCAAAGTTTATAATACTATTGCTTATTGCTATACTTTGCTCTCTCTACTCCCCAGACTAAAATACTTATCACCCTCACTTCTCTATCCTCATTTGAGTCCTATTTACTTTTTCCTGAGAAACCAGACACAGAGGATTCATCCTTCTCTCCATCACTTAGATTTACCTCTTTAGTTCACTTGGCTCATATTGACAAGTGTATTAAATAGTAAGGACCCAACTCCAAATTTTCTAGATCTCAAAGCCCTTTTAAAAAAGAGCTTTATTGAGATATAATTTACATGCCATATGATTTATTCATATAAAGTGTGCAATTCAGTAGATTTTAATATATTCACCAAGTTGTGCCTCTATCACCAGTCTTTAGAACATTTTCATTATCCCCCAAAGAAACTCTACTCTCCTTAGTCATCACTCTTCTATTCTCCCATAGAATCCTCCCCCAGCCCTAGGCAAGCACTTACCTACTTCCTGTGTCTATGGATCTGCCTGTTCGGTACATTTCATATAAGTGGAATCATACGATAGGCAGTCTTTTGCAACTGGCTTGTTTCATTTAGCATAATGTTGTTGAGGTTTATCCATGTCATAGAATGTGTCAATATATACTTTCTTATTCCACTGTATAGATAGGACATCAAACCCCTTTTAATTATGCTTTTTAATTCAGTATGCTGCCTTTCAGAACACACTCTCTAGAGCCAAAAGCTCCAATGTGAGTGCCTATTGCAGGTGTAGGCAATTCATAGCCCACTGGCTAGTTCCAGCCTGTTGCCTATTTTGTACAGTCGAGGAGGACAGAAAAATAGATACATTTTAAAATGGTTTTACAAAATCAAAAGAAGAATAATATTTTGTGACATAGGAAAATAATATGAAATTCAAGTTTTGGAGTCCATAAATAAAATTTTATTGGAACATAACCACATTCATCCATTTAGGTATTGTATGGCTGCATTCACACTACAATGGCATAATTAAGTAGGTGTGACAGAGACCTCCTACAGAACCTAAAATATTTGCTATCTAGTGTTTTATAGAAGAAAACTTTGTTGACCCCTGGTCTACAGGATCCAAGCAGGTAATGAAGTTTACAAAGTCAGTGGGGATAATATAATAAAGATTAGTGGTGACTGTGGGAAAATACGTGGATGTCAAATACATGCCATACATGTGAATGTATTCAAATATTGACACACACACACACACACAAAAAAAAAAAAAATTCAGGCAAATTTCAAGTACAGCCTACCCGTTTTCTGCTTACTTTAATAGGCATAAAAGGTAGAATAAGAGTATAATCATTAAATAAGTTTAATTTGTTCACAGGTAAAGATTTACTTTTATTTAACTATTTTTAAATAGGTAATTAGTACTTTTTTGTTTTTATTGTTTCAGGATCATTGAAGGTACAAAGAATTAGGTTACACTATTTGCATTTGTTAGGTAAAGTCCCTTTTATAGTTATGTCCCACCCCCAAGAGGTGTGCCATATACCATAACCCCCCATTCCCCTCCCTCTTCCCTTCTCTCCATTCCCTTGTTCCCCCCACCCCCACCTTGAATTGATTTGAGTTTTTTTTGTCTTATGTGAGTATATATTAGATCATCTACTAGCTTCATACTAGAATTTAATACATTGGATTCTTGCTTCTCCATTCTTGTGATATTTTACTAAGACAAATGTGTTCCAATTCAATCCAGGTTAATACAAAAGATGTAAAGTCTCCATCTTTTTAATGGCTGAATAGTATCCCATGGTATACCTATACCCTAGCTTGTTAATCCATTCCTGCATTGGTGGGCATTTAGGTTGTTTTCACATTTTGGCAATTGTAAATTGAGCTGGGTAAATAGTCTAGTGCAAATGTCCTTATGATAAAAGGATTTTTTTTTTCTTCTGGGTAGATGTCTAGCAATGGCATTGCAGGATCAAATGGGAGGTCTAATTTGAGTTCTTTGAGGATTTTCCATACTTAAAGGTTGTATTAGTTTGCAGTCCCACAAGCAGTGTAAAAATGTTTCCTTCTCTCCACACCCATGCTAGCATCTATAGTTTTGAGACTTTGTGATGTGGGCTCTTCTCACTAGGGTTAGGTGATATCTCAGGGTGGTTCTGATTTCTTTGACAATCAGGAATGCTGAGAAGTTTTTCAAAAGTTTGTTAGCCATTTTTCAGTCTTCTTCCAAGAAGGTTCTATTCATATCTCTTGCCCAGTGGTAGATGGGATTGTTTGCTCTTTTTTTGTTGATCAATTTGAGTTCTCTGTAGATTCCAGTCATCAACCATTTGACAGATTCATACCCTGTAAATATCTTTTCCCATTCTAAGGTTGCCTATTTGCTTTACTTGTTGTGTCCTTAGTTGTGCAGAAGCTTTTAAGCTTAATTAAGTCCCATGTGCTAATTTTTGTTGTTATTACAACGGCTGCTAAAGTCTTTGTCATAAAATCTTTCTCCAGTCCAACATCATCAAGTTTTTCCCACACTTTCTTCTAAGATTTTTATCATTTCATGTCTTAGATTTAAATCTGTTATCTATCTTGAGTCAGTTTTTGTAAGTGGTGAAAAGTGTGGGTCCACTTTCAGTCTTTTACATGTGGTTATCCAGTTCTCCAAGCACCTAAGTTAAATATTTTTTGAATGCTTTCAACCTCAGTTTGCGTTCCCCTAGGAATAGAACAAGATTTAAAGCTCAAATGGTTTATTTGGGAGGTGATCTCATCAAAACACTAATAGGGGAGTGGGGAAGTGAGACAGGGAAAGGAAGGCAACTAATACAAGATATGTGTTTCAAAAAAGTGGCACTGTGGACAACTAGAACTTAATTGCTGGAGGAAGTTAGTGTAGAACATGCGCCTCAGAATCGTACACCTCAGAATTATGCCAAATGAGGTCAGGCAAGGCAGCTGAGGTCTTAATTCACCAGCTCCCTTCAGTTAGCCACTAGTTTAAGGCCTCTCCTAGAGGGTGTAAATTCTTTGCCCTTCTGGCCTGTCATGTGCTGCAGAGCAGAACAGGCTGTGAATGTGATGGTAAAGAAATCCCTTAGGTAAAGAAGTGCTAGTGCTGGCAGTTGGAAGTCAGGCTGGTGGGCTCTCATGGGACAGGTGATGAGGGGTAGGGGCTGGGTGGGGGCAGACTGTGCCTGCTACCTTCCCTATCTGGACATTCATACAAAATAAAACAAATATAACTATTAATATTAATTGAGGGGTTTTTTCCCCAGGGGAAAGCAGAAATGCAGTCCCCCACTACCATAAATTATAGAGTCCAATTCCCCACACTTGAGGAAATCGCTGGGATCAGCACACCCAGACTGCAATGGATGAACCTGTCCCTGGGAAAACCACCTTTGTGATCCTGGTATCTCCCCTGACAGGTAAATATAATGGAGGTTTTTCTAGCTACCAGACAGTGTTGTAGGCACTGAGAATAGAGTTGTTAATAAAACACGAAAATCCCTGCTCTCAAGTAATTTATATTCAGGTGGGAGAGAAACTGTAAAGAACATAAATAAATTACAGAATCTATTGGAAGGGGCTGAGTGCTGGAGTTGGGAGTGAACTGAAGCTGGGGAGTGCCCTGCTTATTTAGCACTGGAAAAGTGATTTGTGAGCAGAAGTCAGGGCTTTTCTTTTACCCTTCAGTGTGCCCTTAAAGATGCTTTAAGATAATCACCAGGTTTGAAGGGTTTTTAAATCAATTCCAGATTCCACATTCCATAGGAAGGGGCTTTTGTTAATATTCAAGAACTGTAAGCAATGTTTCCCACTTAAGCTGTAAGATAGAGACAGCTAGGAAAACACTAGAAAGAAAAAGGGGAAGTCCACTGTGACTGAGTTAAGAAGCTGGCAAGCTGGCTCCCCATCCACCCCCATTCTGTGTAGCCAAAAGCAGGTCTCCACTGCAACCTCTTCACAGATACTATGCTCATTCCGAGGCTTTTCTCAGCACCAGCAGTAGTAGATGCCCACTGAAAACATAACAAGCAGGCATCTCTGATGAATGCCTCAGCAAGTGGAGAAATCCTCACACACGTACAACCCGTAGCAAAACAGCCCCTCTTTCTCTCCAAAGAACTCTTGCCAACTAAGTTCATGTCAGATTTCACATGGTGGGTGGCACCCTGTGTTCCTAGTTCTAGGGGACACATTCCCACGGCTCCTAAATCCTCTGTGCCACAATGTATGAGTTTGTACAATGAAACAAACTCCAGGGGCTTCCTCCTGCTTTCATCCCCAAAAACAGCTCTTTAATAATACTCTCTTTTGCCTACTTGTTCAGCCTCATCTCTTGCTGCCTCCCAAGCAACTGCTGGGATGGAGATGGGAGGAGACGCTGCTAACGCACTGGACCATCCTCAGCTTTGCAGTGCTCCACCTCTGTAAGACCTTCCACCATTCTCCCGTCTTTCTCCTCATGCATCTCCTCACGCACTTTTCAAGAAGAATTCACCTCTCCCATTCTCTCAAAGCATCTTTATAATAGCATTACGCATTTAACTCATTGTGTTGAAATTAATTTTACACCTCACTTGCAGCAGCTAGACTGTGAACACTACCATCCATATTTTGGCAACCAAGGCCTTCTGCAGTCTGTCCCTTCTTCTTATCCCACCTCATTGCCTGTTTGGGTTTTTCCTGCCAAAGGCCCTCTGGCTGACTAGTCTTCTCCTTTCCTTTTCCTCTTTACTTCCACCCATCTCAAACATTCTATTTTTGTGAATGCATTATGCTGTGACCCATAAGTGATAATTATTCATACTTTGTTCCTCTGAATTTTGAAATAATTGGTAAAAGGATATAAGGATGGGATGGGAGTCAAAATACCTGTTTTATTTCCACTAAAGATGTCTTAAAGAATGTGACTCAGATCTGAAGGTGAATCTACTTCCTACTTCTTTATCCTAAGTGTAGACCTTGAGACTCACACAAAGGGAACTGGATCTACATACAAAGAAGATCCAGACGTTTAAGGAAACGTGGCTTCCCTCACAGCCTATCGAGCACAGATGGGGAAAAAAAAGTGGCACACAAACATAGTGATCTCCATTCTATCGGTGCAGTTCTGTAGAAAATCATGGACCCAAGGTTGTCATAGGCTAACCATTCTACCACTCAGGTAAATAATTTCTGTCCTCATGGAGAACAAAATGTGAGCGAGATGAATAAAAATGAACACATTCTTTACAATACTCCCAGCACAGTAGAAGTTACTATTTTATGAGCTGTGGTAAACATGTGAAGAAAGATAAAAGATACATTTCTTTGCTTCTTGGCCTTTTAGCTAAGATCAAGTATACATTTCTTCATTTATTATTTCCCTTATGCTGAATGCCCTCCTTCTTCCCTGTCCCTATAAAAACTACTCATCTATCAGGTTTGTGTTCAAACTCATCTTTGCCCTGAAGCCATCTCCATCATCTAAACCTATATTTTTCTTCTCTCAAATGCTTAATGTGTGTTTATAAATTATCACTTAGTTGCATGTGGCTTTATGTTATTTACAATTTTCATATGTATTATCTGATCTCTCCAATTGGATCCTATGTTCCTTGAAGGTTTTACAATGACTACTTCACCTTCTATCTCAGGACACCCAACAATGCTTTATATAGAGCAGAGTAGATACTCAACAGGTAGCTATGGATAAGGTTGGATGAAAATGGGATGGAATCAAATAGAAAAGAATGAAATATAATAGGATAGGATGGGATGAGATGAAATTATATGGAGACTGGAGATGGGAACCTGGATTAAGACAAGAAAAGGTTGAAAACCAAGTCTATGCTGAATGTTTTATTATGAAAATGTGATTGCATAGTCATTGAAACTGTGATGTCACAGTGTCCTTTAGGAGTCCAAACATCATGCCTTCACCAGCATTCTCCAGAAGTTGTAGAAGCAGAATGGCTATGTGAAATTTACCACCCCTACTTTCTTGCATTTGGAGAAGGCAGCGTTCTATCCTCCCAGAGTAAGAAACTCTCTGTCCTGATCTCTAAGGTGTTCAGGTACCGAGAATAAGCCTCCTGCCCTAGTATGATTTTTCTCCAGAGAATTCAAGCCACATCACAAATAATGCCTATTCTCCAAGAGGTAGATTTAAAGGGAAGTTTTTATATCAACTTCTCACACCCCCTAAAACAAACTCCAGTCAAAATTAAGAAACTGAAGTTTATTTGGGGGTGTCTCAAGGCCTCCAAAAAGGATTTGGGGAAAAGGGAAAGGGAAGGGAGGGGAGGGGGAAGGATGGGTGGAGGGAGGGTGATTGGTGGGATCACGCCTATGATTTATCCTATAAGGGTACATGTGAATCTTACTAAATGTAGAATATAAATGTCTTAACACAACAACTAAGAAAATGACATGAAGGCTATGTTAACTAGTTGGATGAAAGTATTCCAAACTGTATAGAGAAACAACCCACTGTACCCCATGATAGTATTAATGTACACAGCTATGACTTAATAAAAAAATTTAAAAAAGGTTTTCTCCTTTCCCTCAAATACAACCTTTGCTTCAAGCACCCAGGTGATAAAATATTTTGGGTGAAAAGGTATTTTGGTAGCCCTCATACCCCCTCACAAAGGCCTGAATTAGATCTAATGGAAAAATATAGGTAAACTGATTTAACTGAGGTGACAAGAGCTGCGAAGATGAGCCTAGGACTGGATCAAAGCTTTCCATAAATTCCATCAACATCAACCTGACAAAATGCACAGTGCTGTCTTAAGATTATTACATCCACATAGTTCCTGTTTTAAAAAATATATGTTGTTTTCAGGTCAATAACTATTTTGCAGTTTCCTCCTGTCCTTACAATTAAAAGTACAATGCAATTCCAAATACCAGGAGTATAGCTCCAGATTTTTAAAAATCAGAGCAAATGTAAGGCTCCAATGCTATATTGGCAACATTGAAGTGTCAGCAAAGGCTAGAATAAGGGATAAAATAACAGTAATGGGAGACCTATGTTTATGACCTAAACTCTGCTTGCTCTCGGGCTTTTCTAAAAGGGACATTGGTTTTAGGCATAACATGTATATGCAACCAACACTGAATCTCTTTCCCTATTAGCAATTCAATTTTCAGACTTTTTTCAAATTACATTAAAACTAAAATACATATATGATAAAACGGAATCAATACAAGTTATATCTTTTAATAAAGAAACAACCTTGTTCTGCAACACTTACTTGCACCCCTGTACACAATATTTTGGTAGGAGGAAGTACCAAAGTTAGCTTGGAGTGAAATTTTTTTCTGCCAAACTAATTTTGGTCTATATAATGTAAGTACTGCAGATAACGATCCATGTTCCTCTAGGATCTTTCTCCACCAACAAAGGGGCAGAGCACAGAGAACTCTTTTGTCTCCTACCATGAACATCTGGTTATAAGCAATGGCTCCTTTTCGTTGCCAGCTATTGGATGGTTGTGTTAATATGATGCTACTTATTGAGTACCTCTGCTTCACTTCTCACTGCCTTTACCTGCTCACTCCACAGCATCTGTCCAAACAGACAAACACATAGCAGAAGCAGCATGTACTAGCACATGTTCAGTCTGCTAAGGGATACTTTTTCATCATATTTTCTAAAAGCTCACTGTACAATGAGAGCCAGCACTACCAATGTAGATCAAAGAACAGCAAATGGTAGGGGGGAACAATAAATGCTCTGCAGGAGGGAAAAAACCAGGAGGGGCTTAGGAATTGTTCTTAAGCAGATGAAGCAAAATGGAGAGGCCATGAATTACTGTTAGACCTTCAGAAATTACTTCCAGTTTATAAGGCTTTTGCCAGGTTATCCATGCGAACACTGCTGCCTCCTGGGAATACTTTCACAGCCATCAGTTGCTTATGTCAATGGCATAAATCCCTCCCCTCTCCTGTGTTTTCACACATATACGAACACAGCCTCCCCTCAAAGTGCACCGGTCTCTTATTCACTCAGCAACATATCGTCAAAGTCCAGTTAGGGGCAGCCATCCAGGCAGGGATGTAGTCCACAAAAATATTCCCTCCCTTGCCATGGTGAGAATTTCCCTTTTCTCTTCCTTACCTTTTCCTCTAGACCAGAATTGGCAAACTTTCTGTAAAGGACCAGACAATAAATATTTTAGACTTGGCAGGCCCTATAAGGTCTCTGTTGTATCTTCTTCTTTCTTTGTTGTTTTTAAACAACCCTTTAAAAATGTAAAAATGATTTCTAAGCTCATGAACCATCTAAAAATAGGTCACGGACCAGAACTGGCTCACAGGTTATGGTTTGCTGACCTCTGCTCTAGACTATAAGCTCCCTAGTGTATTAGTCAGTTATTGACATATAATGTTACTTAACAAACAACTCCAAAATTCAGTGGTGTTCAACAATACGCGTTTCTTCTCTTACTCACACATTGGCAGATCAGCTAGGGGAGCTCTGCTTATTTCTCAGCCTGACAAAATACATATGTGTCCTAAGATTATTATACCTACAGGGTCTCTGCTTTTTATATGTTTTATTTGTTTTTAACTGATGTATAACAATCATACATATGTATAAGGTATAATGTGATGTTTCAATACATATACAATGCAATGATCAAATCAGGGTAACTACGGTAGCATATCCATCACCTCAAACAGTTGTCATTTTTTTCATGGTAAGAACATTCAAAATCCTCTCTTCTAGCTATTTTGAAGTATACAATACATTATTGTTTACTATAACCATCCTTCAGTGCAACAGAACTCTAGAGCAGTGGTTCTCAACCTTCCTAATGCCTCCTAATGCCGCGACCCTCTAATACAGTTCCTCATGTTGTGGTGACCCCCAACCATAAAATTATTTTCGTTGCTACTTCATAACTGTAATTTTGCTACTGTTATGAATCGTAACATAAATATCTGATATGCAGGATGTATTTGCATTGTTACAAAGGGGTTGCAACCCACAGGTTGAGAACCACTGCTCCAGAGTCTTTGTTCTTAAAGGAAAATGGACATATGAGAATAAATCCTTTTTGGGAAATGTATTCTTATTTACAAAGGCAAGTCACAAAAGTTGAGACTTTTCTGAATTGGAAAGGAGACATCATGCTAGTCAAATGTCTTCTGTACTTGCCATCTGACTTCTTTTAAATTATGAAGGCAGCTAAAATGTAGTAGCACACACTATGTTAAGATCTACAAACATATTAACATATTTAATGTTCAGAGTTATTATTCCCAAACTAAGCAATTGCCTAAAGTCAGACTTCTAGGAAATTGAGATGTCTTTTAATCACTAGGCCACATTGCCTCTCAAAATTTTTTTCAGGCCTATGATAATCCTAGTGGCACTTCCTCTGTGTTGAATAATAAGTAAAAACAAGAGTATGTATTCAGTTTTGAGGACTTAAAACATTTTTTTTCATAAAACTAACACTTTTGGGATGCAAGATAAGTGTTCTTTTGATTAGACTTACTTTGTTTATAATGCTGATATAGTGAGATCAGTTTATAAAGCCTTTAAGCAAAAGAGTGACTGTGTAATTGCCAACCACGTTTGTTATTCCAACCAATCAGGTCTATTGAATTTTGATCATTTTAGATACACTCAATGTGTTGGACATTGAAACACATCTGGCTTTAGCCGTATTGCATATAATTAAGATAAATTGCTTCTATGCTTTTATGACAGCCTATGTTGGAGTTTATTTTCTTTGAGATATAATAGATATAAACTATGTTAAGTATGCTAATCTTTAGCTTGGTAATTTTTACTGTATAAGGACATATTCTCCCAACCTTCCTTCTTCCATTACTATAACCATCAGTCAAATAAAGACATAGAATATTTTCATTACTTTCCAAAGTTCTTTCCTTTCCCTTGCCTAGTCTATACTTTTATCTCACTCACTCCCAGGAATCAATAATATTCTGTCTCCTATCTTCATCATTTAGTTAGCCTCTTCTTGCATTTGATATGAATGAAATCATACATATGTTCTTTTCTATCTGGCTTCTTTAACTCAAACTAATCTGTGTGGAGTTCCTTCGTGTTTTTATGTGTACCAGTAGATTGTTCTTTTTATTGCTGTGTAGTTCTCCATTGTATGAATACAATCCTACTTATTTATTCACCTTACTTTTTGATGAGCATTTGGATTATTTCTATCTTTTGGCCATTACAAATAAAGCTCTTATGAATATCTTCATATTTGTCTTTTTGTAGAGATATGAACTGATTCTTAGGGTATACCAAACAGCAGAATTGCTGTGTTATAGGACAAGTACATGTATAGTTCTAGTAGAATTTTCCAACATGTTTATGTTGTGTTATATTTCAAAATACCTAAGAAAGATCTGGAACACTGCCTAATTGCAATATTCTGATTCAGTTGTAAATAAAGCTTTTGTGTGGCACACATGTACAAGCACACTCACACACACACAGTTAGGAGTGGGATGTCAATCTCCATTTCTTCCTGATGACTCTAATGTCTTTTAAGTAATATTCTCTGAACCCTGAGACAAAGACTCAAGTGCAAGTAGTTTATTTGGGAGGTGATCCTGGGAAACATTGGAGGGGAGAGTGAAAGTGAGAAAGGGAACAAAGGAAGTCAATAAAATGCTGTGTTATTAAGATATCTACATCAGTGGGCAAGTAGGCCTGCGGAAACATCAGAAATCTTACACCTAAGGTGCAAGGAAGCTAAGGTATTTATGCACATATGATGAAGTCATTGGTTGAGATTATTCCTGGGGCATTCATTCTCCAACATTTTCACCTTTCCCTGTGCATCTGCAACTTCAGAAACAGCATTCAGATGAAGAGTAGCAAATATTGGTAGTTGAGACAAGAGAAAACCATCCAAAATGTACTCTGTACTCCTTTAGGTGAACAGTTCACTAAACTCTTATTAATCCCCTCCTTCATAAACATCATTCTTTAGTAGACTCTCCTTCTTTGTTGATTGCCTAAGATAATGGAAATAAGAATCTACTTCCTAGTAAACCCTGAGAAGATGCCTGGCAGTGACTTGGCTGTGGCATTAGATGATGTGGATAACTAACATATGTTGTCTTCAGCTTTGGAACTTTAATGAAGAGTCAGACAACAGTTTTTTAATATCGTTTTATAGAGCATTTGACATATAGAAATAGTAGGATGACAAACTGGACAGCATTCTAAAATAAAATAGGGTCAAAATATGTGTGCAATGAAGTTTCACTGCTTATAATTTTGAAAAAAATTAAAATAACCTAATACCTACTAGGAAGGTATATTGAGTATGTAATACTTTCAGGAAATGAGATGTATGTATGTATCTGTACTAACTTGAAAAGCCTACCTAAAAAAAAATCAAGGTATAGAATATAGGATAAAAGTTACAGAATATAGAATAATTGTATAAGGCAACATATACACAAAACACATATATACTTGTGGTTTTGATACATATTAAACATTTATATATGTAATCCATTACTTCTCACCTGGCCCCACATTCTCTTTCCTTTTCTAAGGAGGATTTTTATTTGTTTGTGTCTCTCAGATGTTGAATCTTTGCAGTGTTGTTTAGAAGTAATGGGTGGAAATGTTAACTAAAATATGCTTACAGACTCTAATTTGATTCACATTAGACCGAGTATGCAGCTACCTGGGGAAAGAAGAAATGGGGGGCTAGAGTTTTTGGAGAGAGGAAAAAATAAACTAGAGTCAAAAGAGAGAGACATCTTGGTAACTTTGAGGGAGAGAATTATTTAAAGAAGAATTTTTGAGAACTTTGTTGTGCATGTAGAGAATATAGGAATATTCTTCTCACATCCCATTCCCTGTTCAAGAAATTTCTGTAAAAGCATAGAGTTCAGAGCTTTAGCAAGTTAAATTTGGATTTCTGTTGAATATGGCATGTGATGAGTTTAAATCAGCAAAACGTTATTTTGCTGAGTTTAAATCAGCAAACGTTATTTTGTTAAGGGGTGCGTGTGTGTGAAATATACCTTATATACCATATTATAGTTAATATATCATAGAGATCAAGGGTTAACATTGTACATTTTATTCACTGCATAGAATTTGTATGCATAGAAAATGTTTTGAAAAACATCCAACAAACTTTTGATAGCCAGAAATAACCATTTTTGGATAATTAGGTTCGGTAGAGTTATTTGGAGGGGAATGAAGATGTGTTTTCATATTATATACTTCTTCCATACAATGTGAATTTTTCACAGCAAGACTATATTCTCATTGTGGTAAAAAGAAACATCGTGGGGTAAGAAGAGTCATAAGAACTGAGACGGACAACAAATCATCCATTAGGAATAGTTGGTAGAGTCCAAGGCAGAAGGGGGGAGGGGGAATAAGGGTGATACCAACTGAGACTAAAACAATCACTCATTAGGAGTAGTTGATAGAGTACAAGGCAGAACGGGGGAAATGGTGATATCAACTGAGATTAGGACAACTAATCAAGCATTAGGAGTAGTTGGTAGAGTCCAAGCCAGAGGAAGGGAAGAAGGGTGATACCAACTGAGACTAGCACAACCAATCACCCATTAGGAGTAGTTGGTAGAGTCTAAGGCAGTAGGGGTAGGAAGAACGGGGATACCAATTGAAACTAGTACAAACAATCACCCACCAGGATTAGTTGGTGAAGTCCAAGGCAGAAGCAAAGAAGGGTAATACCAACTGAGACTAAGCCACTCATCCATTAGGAGTAGTTGGTAGAGTCCAAGGCAGAACAGGGGGAGGGGAGGAAGAAATGTGATACCACCTGAGACTAGGACAACCAATCACCCATTAAGAGAAGTTGGTAGAGTCCAAGGCAGGAGCAGGTGGGGGGAAAGAAGGGTGAACTGAACTAAGACTAATCACCCATTAGGAGCAGCTGGTCAAGTCCAAGGCAGAAGGAAGTACAGAAGTGGGATACCAACTGAGACTAGGACAACCAATCACCCATTAGGAGTAGTTGGCAGAGTCTAGGCAGAACTGGTTGTGGGGAAAGAAGAGTGAACCAAACTGAGACTAAACTAATAACCCATTAGGAGTAGCTGGTTGAGTCCAAGGCAAAAGATGGGGGGACAGAAGTAGGATAACAAATGAGACAAAGACAACCAATCACCCATGAGGAGTAGTTGGTAGAGTCCAAGGCAGAGGCTGGGGTGGGGAAAGAAGGGTGATACCAACTGAGAGTAGGACAGTTAATCGCTCATTAGGATTAGTTGGTAGAGTCCAAGGAAGTAGGGGGTTAACAATGTAGATACCAATTGAGATTAAGAAAAACAATCACCCATTAGGATTAGTTGGTAGAGTCCAAAGTAGAAGCAAAGAAGGGTGATACCAACTCGGACTAAGCCACTCACCAATTAGAAGTACTTGGTAGAGTCCAAGGCAAAAGGACAGGAAGGAAAAGTGATACCAGATGAGACCAGGACAACCAATCACCCATTAAGAGTGGTTGGCAGAGTCTAAGGCAGAGGTAGGTGGGGGGAAAGAAGGGTGAACCAAACTGAGACTGAACTAATAACCCATTAGGAATAGCTGGCTGAGTCCAAGGCAGAAGGTGGGGGGACAGAAGTGGGATACCAGTGAGACTAGGACAACCAATCACCCATTAGGAGTAGTTGGTAGAGTCCAAGGGAGAGGTGGGGTGGGGAAAGAAGGGTGATACCAACTGAGAGTAGGACAACCAATCACTCATTAGGATTAGTTGGTAGAGTCCAAGGCAGTGGGGGTGGGGTGGGGTTAAGACTGGAGATACCAATTGAGACTAGGAAAACAATCACCCATTAGGATTAGTTGGTAGTGTCCAAGGGAGAAGCAAAGAAGGGTGATATCAACTGAGACTAAGCCACTTACCCATTAGAAGTAGTTGGTAGAGTCCAAGTCAGAAGGTGGCTGTGAATGAAGGGTGTTACCAACTGAGAGTAGGACAACCAATCACTCATTATGATTAGTTGGTAGAGTTCAAGGTGTGTGTGGGGGTAATGGAGATACCAGTTGAGACTAGGAAAAACAATTACCCATTATGAATAGTTGGTAGAGTCCAAGGCAGAAGCAAAGAAGGATGATACCAATTGAGACTAGGACAACCAATCACCCATTAAGAGTAGGTGGTACAGTTCAAGGCAGAGGCAGGGGGAGAAGGAGGGTGATACCAATTGAGACTAGGACAACCAGTCACCCATTAAGAGTAGGTGGTACAGTTCAAGGCAGGGGTGGGGGAGAAGGGTGATACCAACTGAGACTAGGACAACCAATCACCCATTAAGAGTAGTTGGCAAAGTCTAAGACAGAAGCAGGTGGAGGGAAAGAAGGGTGAACCAAACTGAGACTGAACTAATAACCCATTAGGAGTAGCTGGTTGAGTCTAAGGGAGAAGGTGGGGGGACAGAAGTGGGATACCAATGAGACTAGGACAACCAATCACCCGTTAGGAATAGTTGGTAGAGTCCAAGGCAGTAGTGGGTGGGGAAGAAAGGAGCTCCCAATTAAGACTAGGAAAAACAATCACCCATTAGGATTAGTTGGTAGTGTCCAAGGCAGAAGCAAAGAAGGGTGATATCAACTGTGACTAGCCACTCACCCATTGGAAGTAGTTGGTAGAATCCAAGGCAGAAAGGTGGGAACAAAGGTGATACCAGCTGAGACTAGGACAACCAACCACCCATTAAGATTAGTTGGTAGAGTCCAAGACAGAGGCAGGGGGAGTAGAAGGGTGATATCATCTGAGACTAGGATAACCAATCACCCATTAAGAGTAGTTGGCAGAGTCTAAGGCAGAAGCAGGTGGGGGGAAAGAAGGGTAAACCAAAGTGAGACCAAACTAATAACCCATTAGGAGTAGCTGGTTGAGTCTAAGGCAGAAGGTGGGGGGACAGAATGAGACAAAGACAAGCAATCACCCATGAGGATTAGTTGGTAGAGTCCAAGGTGGAAGCAAAGAAGGGTGATACCAACTGAGACTAAGGCACTCACCCATTAGAAGTAGTTGGTAGAGTCCAAGACAGAGGCTAGGGTGGGGGAAGAAGGGTGATACCACCTGAGACTAGGACAACCAAACACCCATTAAGAGTAGTTGGCAGAGTCTAACGCAGAAGCAGATGGGGGAAAGAAGGGTAAACCAAACTGAGAATAAACTAATAACCCATTAGGAGTAGCTGGTTGAGTCCAAGACAGAAGGTGGGGGGACAGAAGTGGGATACCAAATGAGACTAGGACAGCCAATCACCCATTAGGAGTAGTTTGTGTAGAGTCCAAGGCACAGGTGGGGTGGAGAAAGAAGGGTGATATCAACTGAGAGTAGAACAACCAGTCAGTCATTAGGATTAGTTGGTAGAGTTCAAGGCATTGTGGGGGGGGGGGAATGGAGATAACAACTGAGACTAGAAGAAACAATGACCCAATAAGATTAGTTGGTAGAGTCCAAGGCAGAAGAGGGGGAGATGAAGGGTGATACCAACTGAGACTAGGACATCCTATCACCCATTAGGAGTAGGTGGTACAGTCCAAGGCAGAAGCGGGTGGGAGGGAAGAAGGGTGATAACAATTGGGACTAGGACAACCAATCACCCATTAGGAGTTGTTGGTAGAGTCCAAGGCAGAGACATGGGGGGAAGAAGGATGATACCAACTGAGACTAGGACAACCAATCCCCCATTAAGAGTGGTTGGCAGAGTCTAAGGCAGAAGCAGGTGAGGGGAAAGAAGGGTGAACTAAACTGAGACTAAACTAATAACAGATTAGGAGTAGCTGGTTGAGTCCAATGCAGAAGGTGGGGGAACAGAAGAGGGATACCAAATGGGACAGCCAGTCATTCATTAGGAGTAGTTGGTAGAGTCCAAGACAGAAGCGTTGGGTGGGAGAAGAAGCCTGTACAAAAATAAAGAAAAAAAATAAGGAAACCTTGGCTCTGCACCTGTAGCTCACTGGGGCTGGAGGGTTCAAACCCAGCCAGGGCTGCTAAAGAACAATAACAACTACAATAACAAAAATTGCAGGGTGTTGTGGCAGGCGCCTGTAGTCCCAGCTCCTTGAGAGGCTGAGACAGAAGAATCACTTGAGTCCAGGAGCTTGAGGTTACTGTGAGCTGTGGAGGGCAACATGATGAGAATCTGTTTCAAACAAACAACAAAAAGAAGAAAGAGGAGGAGGAGAAGAAGAAGAAACAGCAGCAAAGAAACAATAAAAAGTATGATCTGTTCTGGGATCTATTAGAACGTTGTGTGACTGGATGTTAAGTTCTTGAAATGAGAGGAATGTATAGAAATGAGAATAAAATGGTAAGCTGAAAAAGAGATTGTATACCTTCTTCTGCCTCACCAAGGACTTTTAACTTGATCCTGTTCACAGTAGAAGACTTTCAGAGGATTTATTTTTTTGCCTTGAAATAACTTGATCAGAGTTGTAATTTAGATAGAACATATTTTCTCTTTCTAATGATTTTCTGACATCATTTAATGTATTAGCTTTATCGATTCTTGTTTACTTCTTTTATTTTTGGTTTATTCTAGGTTTTTCTAAATAATTATCTCATGAACACATTAATCTGTTGTATAAATTTGAATAAATTAATGTATGGATTAAGTCCATTGGAATATGTAAAGATTACATACACGTTACTTATTTTATTATTATAACATCATCCAGCTTTAATTCATGGTTTATGTATTTGAATCATAGTTTTCTGATTTATTTCTGGTTTGCCAATTATGTTCTCATTACATAATTGCCCCCATGAAGCTTTCTGTATTCTTTTTTAGTATCTCTCAGTTTCATTTTATATTCAAATTGGAGTTGTATGGAGAAAACTACATAACATTTTAGAAATAACATTTTCACAGGGAGATGCCTGTGCCTCGAAGGAGTAGGGTGCCGGCTCCATATACCGGAGGTGGCGGTTCAAACCCAGCCCTGGCAAAAAACTGCAAAAATAAGTAAATAATAATAATAAAATAACATTTTCACGACCATTTACTTATTCTTTCAACACTTGAGCATGCCTTGCTTTTCTGCTTTATGTACTATTATTTGCAAAACACTCTTCATTTTTACATTGTCCATTACTGAAAAAGTGCTAATTTTTTTTCAGAGGGAAAGGAGATGCACAAATATCAGATAGGGCCCTTGGATGTGTGCTATCAGAGACTTCTACAAGGAGAAAAAAGGAATTCAGGGCAAAAGCAGATCTGTGGTTCTGGCGACATCATTGAAAGACCTATGTAATGTTAAAATTCATTTCCCAATCAGGTAAATCTTAGCAAACTTTCCAGGACTTTCTGAAATTTATTGAAAAGAGAAGATTTAGCATCAATCAAGCAAATTCCTAACAGATAGATAGCATACCATAGCTATGTACCTGAAGCCAAAGGAGGGTAATCCAATCTTGGTTTTGAAATGTGAATAGACTTATTTCTTTCCTTACAATTAGTGGAGACCATTTTAATCAAGACATTAATCAAAGTCCCACTAACTCTTTTACAAAAAGAAAGATCTACAGAAACCAAGAACTTGAGCTACTTAAGAAGAGGCTGTTTACCTCTTAAAGCACTTAATGAGAATTCATTTAACCTCCAATTAAATCCAACCACAGTACTCATTGAAAGTCAAAGAGAAGTTCATCCTAGATAATTACTCAGGGAAGCAAAAAAATTTGCTGGCTTGGGCGACGCCTGTGGCTCAAAGGAATAGGGTGCCAGCCCCATATGCCAGAGGTGGTGGGTTCAAACCCAGCCCCGGGAAATCTAATTTTATATTAGTCTCCTGGAGAAATCATAGGTCGAATTTTCCCAGAGAGACATAAATGATGGCACTTTGGTCCTCATTTACCTGCTCAGGCATGGTGAAGCCAGACATACCTGGTTACCTGCTTCTGTTGACTACAAATAGGCTTTATGAGCCTGTTTGAAAGCTAGCAAAGAATTTTCTATTCAGATTTGCCTGCCATCAAATCTATGTTTAGGCTCATTATCAACCTCTTTTTAAAATCTTTTAAAAATTGTCATGGAGATATTTCACATATAACTAGTGGATATTCATTTTGTCTTCAAACGGAATCTAGTTTAGATTTTTAGGGGCATAAAATTTGAACAAAGAATAGTTAATATTTAAAATAAAATGACCAGAACAAAAGTACTGCTTTGTGATGCATGAGGTTGTGTATGTGTTTGGAGGGTGTTTGTGGGTGTGGTGTTTCTGAAAGGCTAGATATTACAAAACAGGGAGTTTAAGTAAATGAGGTGAGGGATATATTGACCAGTACAATGTAAGCATTTCAAATTGTGTATGAAATCAGCACACTGTACCCCATAAATGCATTAATGCATACATGATCTACCTCTTTATGATTCAATTTTTTTAAAAAAGGGGAAAAAACAGGGAGTTTAAAAAACATACAAAAAGATTTAGTAGACTTCCAGTTTAGGTTGTATTTCAGACTATATAGCATAAATTACTCTCTTTACTGAAACACTAAAATGCTGGATAAAATAGAAAGGACATCATTATTGTTCAGTTCAAATTAAAGTACAGAATCAAGTTGGGCGCAGTGGCTCATGCCTGAAATTCTAGCGTTCTGGGAGGCCGGGGTGGGTGGATTGCTTGAGCTCAGGAATTCGAGACCAGCCAAAGCAGGAATGAGACCCAGTAGCTACTAAAAATAGAAAAATTAGCCAGGCATGGTGGTGGGCGCCCATAGTTCCAGCTACTCGGGAGGCTGAGGGAGGAGGATTTCTTCAGCCCAGGTTTGAGGTTGCTGTGAGCTGAGCGGATGCCACGGCACTCTAGCCTGGGGCAACAGAGTGAGACTCTGTCTCAAAAATAAATAAATAAATAAATATTGGAGCCAAAAATAAATAAATAAATAATGGAGCCAAAAATTAAAAAATGATAAACCAAGAACCAGGAGTGGAGGGTGGTAGAGAGAGTGCCAAAGGCAACTTTTAGCCTTGAGATTTTGCCAAACTTTGGAACTTTGGAGATTTTGAGCTTCTTCCTTTCATAACTGCACATGGTCTGGAGGCCAGAATGCAGCTCAAGTGAAGTTTTCCATAAGTCATCCCCCCATCGACATAGAGCTCTGAAGGAATGTACCCATCACATCCATGATATGAGGGAATGAAAAATTAAATCCTACCACAAAGGGAGACATAAAGAAAATTTGCTTATCTTGATGCTGCTAGTTGATGATAAGAATATACAGTATTTTCTAAGGATTCATATAGCCCAAAATCCTCAAGTGGAAAATTAAATTTAACATAGTACAGGTTTGGTATTACCCCCAGTAGACTGCAAAAAGAAATAGAAATTTATTCTAGAAGAACTCTAATTCAGACTTAGAAGAAGTAACAAAAATAAAGTTCTAAGGAAAGTGAATATCTCAGAGTTAAAAATCTCAAAATATACCAGAAATAAAGCACTATGATTGAGAACCAGAAAAACTGACAAGTAATGGAATCAGACACATAAATCTTGAGATATTAGAATTATCAGAAATATAATTGAAAATACTTATATTTATATAAATAAATGAACATGATGAAAGAATATATGAAGACAGCCAACTTTAAAGATTAATTTAGAGAAAGTTGTAAAGATAGTGTAGAGAGGAGGTCCTGTGTACCGTTTATCCAATTTGATGCAGTGGTTACAGCTTATGTAACTATAATACAATGTCAAAATCAGGAAGTTGACACATCATATTAAGTATGAATATAGTTCTAGTTCTATGTTGTTTTATCAAATACATGTATATATAATGATAACTACTATGGCAATCAAGACACATAACTATTCCATCACCACAAAGATCTCCCTTTTATAATCATATCCATCCCTACACCATTCAACATTCCTAACTTCTGAAAACTACTAATCTTTTCTCCTCTTATCATGTCAAGAATGTTATAAAAATGAAATCAGACTGTATGTGACCTCTTTTTTTTTATTAACATGATTATTGTACTTTTTTATTTTACATCAATACGTCAACAATATTTCTTAAGCAGCCACATCATTTAAAACCACGTGCAAAATCACTGTGGGAGATAGTGATCTATTAAACTGGTTTTTCTTTTCTTTTTTTTTTTTTTGAATGGTAACTATGTACATTAATGCACTTCTGGGGTACAGTGTGGGGTTTTCACATGCAATCTGAAATACTTCCATCAAACCGGTCAACACAGGCTTCATGTCATTTTCTCAGTTATTGCTTTAAAACGTTCACATTCTACTCTTAGAAAGATTCACCTGTACCCCTATAAGGTAAACCTCAGAAGTAATCCCTCCAAACCCCCTCCCTCCCCCCTCCCCATATTCTTAGGCTATTTGGTTATAGCTTTCATATAAAAAGGTTTAAATTAGTTTCTTAATAGGGGTGTGTACATTGGATACTTTTTCCTCCATTCTTGTGATACTTTGCTCAGAAGAACATTCTCCAGCTCCATCCATGTGAACATGAAGGATGTAAAGTCTCCATCCTTCTTAATGGCTGCATAGTATTCCATGGTGTACATATACCACTGTTTGTTGGTCCATTTGTGGATCGATGGGCAACTTGGGCTTCTTCCATGACCTAGCAATTATGAATTGGGCTGCAATAAACATTCTGATACAGATATCTTTGTTGTAATGTGATTTTTGGTCATTTGGGAATATACCTAATAAAGGAATTGTAGGGTCAAATGGCAGGTCTATTTTTAGTTCTCTAAGTGTTCTCCAGATGTCTTTCCAAAAGGAACGTATTAGTTTACATTCCCACCAGCAGTGTAGGAGTGTTCCCTTTTCTCCACATCCACACCAGCATCTCTGGTTTTGGGATTTTGGTTTTTTGCACTCAGCAGAATGCCCTTGAGAGTCATACAATTGCCATGTGTTAAGTAGCTCTTAATAATATGGGTGTACTGTAGTTCATTTAACCTTCTAACACTTGTAGAACAATTTAGTAGTTTTCAGTTTTTGACTATTGCAAATAAACTGCCATGAACAATCATATACAAGTTTTTCTTTTTGTGTGGATATAGGCTTTCATTTCCGTAGGATAAATGCCAAGGAATGTGATTTCTGGGTCATAGATAAGTGTACGTTTAGTTTTTTTTTAAAAAAAGAAACCAGTAAACTATTCTCTAGAGTGGCTGTACCATTTTGCATACCCATAATTTCTGTTCATTCTCTTCAGAAATTGGTGTTGTCACTTTTTTTTTTATTTTAGGTGCTCTAATAGTTGTATAGTAGTATCTCACTATGGTCTTGTACACATTTCCCTAATGGCTAGTGATATTGAAAATCTTTTATGTGCTTATTTGCCATCTGTATATCATCTTCAGTGAAATGTGCTTTAAAGCCTTTGCCCATTTTCTAATTGGATCATTTGGTTTTTTACTTTTGAGTTTTGAGAGTTTTTTTTTTTTTTATGTATTCTTGGTATGAGTCCTTTGTTGATTTGAAAATATTTTCTCCCAGTCTATGGCTCTTCTTTTCATCCTCCCAATAGAGTTTTCACAGAACAAAAATTTTTACTTTTGATGAAGTCAAAACTGTCAAACTAGAATTGTTTATACTATAAAATTCTGATTCTTAAAACAGGTGAAAATAAAAACAGCTGCATACATATAGAAGTTCTCAACAATCAGGTGCTTCCTTGCCCCTCTAAGGAGCATTTATGTAGGTACATCTGTGCTCATTACAATGCCCAGAGATCTTGCTTCCAGCATTAGTTGGTGATAGTAAGGGATGTTAAATATCTTGCAATATGAAGACAGTCTCAAATGACAAAGGCTTATTTTGCTCAGGACGTCAATAGTATCCCTTTGAAGAATATCAACAGAAACAAACATTAAGAGAGTTGATCGAAACAAACCTACACCAAATGTACTTCTAAAGGATGAACTTCAGAGAAAAGAAAAATAATCCTAAAAGGAAAGTTTGAAATGCAAAGAGAAATAATAAAAGGGGGAAAGGTAAATATATAACAAAATTTACACAAATATTACTTTATAAAATAACCATAATCCTGTACAATTTAATGTGCTAACAAAAGGTGAAGAACTAGAATACTAGACAATAATAGCAATTAAACTAGGAAGAGGGATGATTGAAATTAAACTTCTAAAGTTCTGTTCATCATTCAGGGAAGGAATATTGGCATATAAATGTAGGTTTAAATGAAATATGCACAGTGAAATTTCAAGAGGACCCCTAAAAGAATAAGAGATACAGTATGAATATGACAGAAGAAAATGAACAGTAAGAACAGTAAGATATAAAAACAGGCCAGACAAATAAAGAGGCCACTTATTTCTACAGTAGTATAGGAGAAGAGAATATGCCATTTCAAAATATGCTACTTTGGCAGAAGGATTATTTTGAGCTGAAAGCAATTGAGAAGAAGCAGATACAGGAAAACTCTCTTCTCTCCCTATTTGCCTAAAAGCAGGACATACATTTACAAAGGTCAAAGTGTCAGTTTTTTTTCTCCACCAGGAAAAACAAATGTTGCTCACCAAAGAAAACTTTAGACCCTTATCAGCCTAGAGAAGCCACCAAGGGAATGTATGTGGCAAACTTTATTACTAGCCTTTATTTACTGTATATTTGACTTCTGACAATTTGCCACTCGTAGAGATTCAAAATCCTTTTCCTTTGTCTTATCACGGAAAAATTTTACTGTTCTTTGTTGAAGTTGCCATATAAGCTAGAGTTCTAAAGATCCTCTCTGAGAATTACTTATTCTCTGAGTATCTCCCATTCATATGTGAAATATACATATTAATAAACTACTGTTGGGTGGTGCCTGTGGCTCAGTGGGTAGGACACTGGCCCCATATACCAAGGCTGGCAGGTTCAAACCCGGCCCGGGCCAAACTGCAACAAAAAAACAGCCGGCCATTCTGGCAGGCACCTGTAGTCCCAGCTACTTGGGAAGCTGAAGCAAGAGAATCGCCTAAGCTCAAGAGCTGGAGGTTGCTGTGAGCTGTAATGCCACAGCACTCTACTGAGGGTGACAGAGTGAGACTCTGTCTCTTAAAAAAAAAAAAAAAAAACTACTGTTTGCTTTTCCCTTGTAAATCTTTCCTTTGTTCTAGGGCCCCAGCCAATGAACTAAAGAAGGGTAGAAGGAAACATTATTTTTCCTCTACTACATTAGAATAAATAGAAAGTAAAATTGTGTTAGCAAGTCCTCATATATAAACAATTTCATTATTCCAAACATACTAACTACCTAGTAAAAAGTAAGAGTCAGAGTGGATAAGAAAAAAAATCTAGCTATGTGTGGTTTTAAGAGGTGAACCTAAAATAGATGATTATGGAAAGGTTGTAAGTAAAAGGATAGAAAAAGATAAAAAAAAAAAAGACAATAACCAAAGTAAATCCAGGATTTTCCTATTAATATCAGTCCTTAGCATAAGTCGCGAACCTACAACCTTATCTAGCCATTGCGTCTTTTGGCAAAGTAAGTTTGATTGGAACTCATTCTTGTCTGTTTGTTCGCAGCTTTTCCAATGGCTGCTTTCATGCTACAATGGCAGAGTTGATTAGTCCTGACAATACTGTAGAGTCTGCAAAGCCTAAAACATTTACTATCTGGCTCATTACATAAAAAATGTTTGCGGATTTCTGTGCTATGAGACAAAAAGGGAAGGTTATTTTAATCACTACATCACACATGTGGATAAAAGCTTGAATTCATCAAGTATATATATTGTATAACAATTTAAAATTTATTACTTGTGTAATTATAATTATCCTCAAAATGCAGTAGTAGATTACCTATAAATCATGATAAACAGTAAAAATATCCTGAACTTAAAGTGTCATATGTCTCTCAGGCTTTCTTGAGTTTCTCTTTGACTGTCACATCAGCCTTTAGTTTAGGGTCAGTCAGGATCTGAATGCAGAGTAAGACTATAACCACAGAGACACATGCCTCTTCTTTTGTAAGGACAACTTCTAGGAAACTTCATTTTGTGAATGGTACTGTGATGGGGAAGGCAATAAATAATATCTGCTTTTTTGTTGTTTTTGTGTTTGTTTTTTAGAAACAGAGTCTCACTTTGTTGCCCTGGGTAGAGTGCCATGGCGTCACAGCTCACAGCAATCTCCAGCTCTTGGGCTTAGGTGATTCTCTTGCCTCAGCCTCCCAAGTAGCTGGGACTACAGGCACCCACCACAAAACCCGGCTTGGTCTTATTCATTTTATTTTATTTTATTTTATTTTAGAGACAGAGTCTCATTCTGTTGCCCCAGGCTACAGTGCTATGGCAGCAGCCTAGCTCACAGCTACCTCTAACTCCTGAATTAAAATGATAATCTTCCTGCCTCAGCCCCCCAAGTATCCCAGACGACAGGGACCCTCCATGATGCCCAGCTAGTATTTCTATTTTTAGTAGAGATGGGGTCTCACTCTTGCTCAGGCTGGTCTTGGGGTTCTGAGCTCAAGCATTCCACCCTTCTCAGCCTTCCAGAGTGCTAGGATTACAGATGTGAGGCACCGTATCTGGCCCTCTAATCTCAGTTTATAATCTAATTAGGAAAACAGGAGTGATAAAATTCACACCAAACAGGTACAATGCACACTATCTGGGTAATGGGCACACTTGTAATTTGACTCAAATTTACAAAGCAATTCATGTAACGAAAACATTTGTACCCCCTGCAATATTCTGAAACTTTTTTAATATATAAATAAACTAAAAAGGGTGCACCTTCCATTTTCCCCAAGCCTTAAAGTGTATTACAGACAAAATCCATAGTTCAGAATTGCTTTGGGAAATGAGGATAAGGTTCAGTGTTCAGCAGCAGAGCAGGAAGAGACTTATCATTTTAAATGAGATATGAAGACATACATCCACACTGTCCAACACAGTAAGATACTATGTGGTATTGAGTATTTGAATTATGGTTGGTGGTTGAAATGATAACTTTTTTGACCTACTGAGTTAAAAATATATATATAATATTAAAAATTAATTTTACTTGTTTAATTTTACTTTTCTTAATGTATCTACTAAAATATTTTAAATTATATCTGTACATTTAATTATAACTTCTATTAGACAATGCTGAATAGAGAACTAAGAGGACATAGGTATTAGAGCAAGAGATCACTAGAAGAAATATATGTGTCTTTGAAAATTCTTGGAGAATTTCATGCCTGAAATCCTAGCTCTCTGGGAAGCTGGGGCAGGTGGATTGCTTGAACTCATGAGTTTGAGACCAGCCTAGCAAGAGTGAGACCCCATCTCTACTAAAAATAGAAAAACTAGCCAGTCATCATGGCAGACACCCATAATCCCAGCCACTTGGGAGGCTGAGGAAGGAGGAACACTTGAGCCCAAGAGACTGAGGTTGATGTGAGCTATGATGATGCCATAGCACTCTACCCAAGGTGACAGACAGAGTGAGATTTTTTCTCAAAAATAAAAAAAACAAACACTGCCTCTGAACTTTGTTATACCAAGAGGTGATGGTGGAACCACCGCAAACATTTTATGACCTTGACAGAAGTTACCAGACATAACATTAAAAACTTGGACGCAAGAGAAAAAGCATTGAACACTTGAAATAATAAAACATGGAGCCAGCTTACCTCCAGACATTTTGTCATGGGAAATAATAAGCTTAAATCATTGCTTATTGCTTAAATCATTTTGAGTTCGTTTTCTGTTACTTACAGCCAAAATCATTCTAGTGTATGCAACAATGTAGCATATAACTTTGAAAATTGATGCTGGTTAAGTGCCCGTATGCCACAATAATATTAATAACTCCATTTTTCTTCCATTCTGCAAAATGGCCTTAGGAAAATCTCTGAGATTGGGTTTAAAATTAATAGAACAATAAACAAATAAACATTTACAGACTTTAAAAAACTTTACGGACTTTCAAGGTAGAGAGAACCAATTGTATGTTCTCTTTCTCTTTGCATCAGTTTTATCATTCATTTTCTTTACTCAAATCTCTAATTTTTAATTTCCCACACACCACAGGATTTTACGTCCCCTTCCTGGATGTTTCATCTACCAGGGCCCTCTCTTTGCCTACACTCCTGATAGTTGCAGCAAACGTAACCTAACCAACATGAGTAGCAATCACAGGGGCAGTAGCTGCTGCACAAACTTTCCAGGAGATCCAACAACGAATCAAGTGTAACTATTGGGAAAGTTGAATGGGATACTAAAACATAACTTGGACAAAGTTCTACATAACATGCAAAATTTCTCTCTGCAGAAGTCAATTTTGTTAATGATGTGTGCAATTCAGCAGATAAAATCTCAGTAAAAAGTTATCAAATACAAGCAGAACTCAAAGGAGAATATTTGAGATGATTTTTATTTTTGCAACAGAGTGTCTCTTTCACTTTGTGGCCCAGGCTACAGTGACATGGCCTCAGCCCAGCTTGCAACAACTTCAAACTGCTGAAGCTCAAGCAATCCCTCCTGCCTCAGCTTCTTGGGTAGTTGGGGCTACAGGCACCCATCACCATGCCTAGCTTATTTTTCTATTATTAGAAGAGAGAGGGTCTTACTTTGCTTAGGCTGGTCTTGAAATCCTGAGCTCAAGGCATCCTCCCACTTCAGCCTCCCAAAGTGCTAAGTGGTGTGAGCCACTGCTCCTAGTCTATTTGAGACTTCTTGATTCTTTAAAATTTTTCCTTAGAGGAATAAGTCATTTGGGGAAGAAAGATATTAAATTAAAGAATTAAGTAATTCTTTAATCTCACCAGATTTATTTCAATTCATCAAACCTTTATTGAAAGCCTAGTGTGAGCTCAGCTGCACTGGGTATCTGGCACAAGCACAGACTATAAGAAAGAATTGTTCTCTTCTCTCAAGGTTAAACTTGGTCCTATAGATACTTAAAAAGTGCTAAATTAAAGTAAAAATTGGGTTCTTTGTGAGCACAAAGGGTGAGTTATCAGTGTAGACTGGGGACCAGGGGCTGTTTCACAAAGGAGGTAGCACTTGAACTATACCATAAAAGATGAGTAGGATCAATAGGGACAAATGGAACCCAATGGGTAAATTTTAGTGGCAAACAAAAAAGTCACTCCTGGAATAAAAATAGAGCTGCAATTTGGTTGTGTGGTTTTTACAACTTCATCTTTGAAAGTTAGAGAAACAACGAGATATGTTTTCCAATCTTCCTTCTCCTGACTTGCCAGATGTTAGTATTTCTCCCGTCTTTGGCTATTGCTTAGTTCCTCAGTTTGAGTGCTAAAATTTCAGTGTTAATGTCTGCTCCTTGTGTGAAAGTTCTTACATAAAATGCATCCTCAGTCCTTCCCATAGTGCTTATTCTTGATGCACAGAATAGGTGGCAGAATCCAAAGTCATTTCTCTTCATGGACCATTCAAGATATAGGTGAGGGACGTGTGTCCTGTGATGTATGACTGCTAGAAGCCTCTTATGTTGTTTTCATTTCAATCATTTGATGGTTTTTAAGAAGTAATAGCTATTTTCTCTCATTTATATTTGAACAAGGAATATCTCTTCTCAGTCTTTTTCTAATCAGTTTTCCTGTAGTTTAAATATGAGATGATTTAACCCTTTAATATAGAATATAATGTTTACATTACATTGCTCTTTAGCATTTGCTCGGTCCCATCTCTACAGATCCTGGTCTCTTCAACATATAAGATACATACTCATCACCTAGTATGTGGATTAGGAAGCACAAAAATGACTACAGGGAGAGATGAGTCATAAAGCAACATCATTAACAATGAGCATTGGTCGAGATGAGATTTAAGTTTGGTTTACTTCTATCACTACTTGATAGAAGCATGATCTTGGGTAATTTTCTGCAGCTCTCTTTACCTTATGTTTAAACCAGGATATCAATACTTAGTGCCTAAAGTTACTATAGAGATTGCCAAAAATAATTTTATGTCAAGGAAATTAGCACAGTGTCAGGCATAGCATAAATGGTGAGTAGTTACTCTCTTCATTATTATAGAGTGCTACATTTGTAACATGGCCTAGGAAAGTCCAGAAAAACTTCACCGAAGAGACAATTTCTGCATTAAGAGAAATAAACAGGGCTGCCTAGAGGACAGAGGCATAAAGGGTCTTCTGGGCAAAAAGAACAACATATGAAAAGGCATGGGGTCAAAAGTAGCTTTAGGTCATTTGAGGAATGGAACATACTTTGGTATATCTTAAACCCAGGGTAAGTGTGAAAGAATGAGAGTCAGGACAGGGGAGTAGGTAGATAAGGCCAAAGAAAATAGGTTAAAGCCCAAACACAAAAGCTTTGTATGGCATTCTAAGACATTTACTCTTTAACTTATTGCTGACCTAGAATAACATAAGATTTTTTAATTTTTAATTCATTAAATTTCAGATTAATATGAGATGTTTAATTTACCTTGTTTTTGTTTGTAAGGTAAAGTTCAAGTTGTAATTGAGTGCTTCACCCAGGGAGTGTGCTGAACACCCCTACATTGTGCACATTAGGTGAGATCCTGCCAATCGCCCTCCTCCTCTCCCTCCCCCTTGCTAAACTATACTTGTGTTTTCTTTCCCTGTGGGTGTGTAGATGTTTATATATTAGTATTGAGTACATATTATTACTAATATGAATATACTCAATACTAATATGTATATATTCAATACTAATATATACATTGGATACATGTTTTTCCATTCTTAAAGAATAACATGAGTTTTAAAGGAAAGTGACATGGTCATATTTTCATTTGGGGTCAAGATTATAAATGTGAATATCAGCAAGGGCAATACTAGAATAACAGTAGCCATTAGAATCTGGCTTTTGTAATACTCAAGTTAAAAAACTAAAAAGGACTGAATTGAAGTAGTGCAGTAGGGATCTAGAAGAGGAGAAGGGTTTGTATCAGCAAGGTCATCAAAGATAAAATCAGTATTATCCAATAGGTTGTTATGACTAATAGAAAAGAACAGTGGTGAGAGGAGAGAAATATTTAGGGTATCTCCTGTTTCCAATGTTAAAAACTGGGTGGATTAAGAAGTCATTGTAATTGGCTCTATGAACAAATTTCAATGACCTATAAATTTTTTAATTTCAAAATATTACAGGGGTACAAATGTTTTTGGTTACTCCTCACCCTTAACCAACTACTTGACTTTTTGAATAGTTTCCCAGAAATGATGGATTTTCTTCAAGACAAAAGAGCTGAGATTCTGAAGTCCCCTGTGCAGATTTCCTGTTGCCAAAACTGACCATCTGCCCCTAATGTACTATTAGCCCCTTGTGAGTTATACTGTAACCTGCCTCAAGGCATGTGGCCCCTCTTTGAAAAGCCCACATTTGAGGTAGCTTCTCCCATCCTCCCAAAAAGATGTCTGTAATATTTAAAATGTCTTTCTTCCTTGGCCATCCTTATTGCCACAATAATCAGATATTTGTGCAACCAGCAACTGAACTAGACCAAAACCCCCTTGCAGCTTTGGCAACAATTATAGGTGCTCCCCTGGGATGGCATCACTTGTGGCTGTGGACTGGGAAGAGACTAAAAGTTTCCCTTAGCAGCTGCCTGGCCATACTTTCCACAGGACAGCTTTGGACTCTCCTGCCAGTTCCCTGCCCTTGCTCTAGTTCTGCTGTAACTGGCCTCCAAAGCACTGGTGATTGATTACCTCCTGATTGCCTCTGAAGAAAGGAACTCTGGATTTTGACATTTGCTTCCAGATAGGTGAGTGCTATTTGAAGCTACTACACAGAGAAGGGGGAAGACCCCTCTCAATTTGGGAAATTCTGAAGGAATTCCCATTTGGGGGGGCTTGAAATAAGCCCCCAATCAATTGTTAGAATTGGAACTAACCTAACTGTTTTGATTCAATATTCCTAGGGCTTATTAGTTCCTCTAGAACCTCTTGACTGTCTATTATGCTGAGTGTTTATCTGTATTGGTGTGTGGCATATAATGTGGAGTCTGTTAAGCTCTTTGTCTCTATTTCTTTTTGCCTACTTTAAACTTACTGTTGATGATATTATAAGTGCAGTCCAAGGTCTGGGAGTTTGAAAGACACGCTGATGGCAGTTTTTCTTGCAACAGATCCTAATGTCTGAAATCCATTCTAAGGACTAATAGAAGATTCAAAGACATCTCTGGTTTAAGATATAGGAGACTGAAAAACATTCTGTCCACAGAGGCAACCTGGTCAAGATTCAGGGACACCTACTGTTGGACAGGGACAGAAGAATGGAAACATAATGTATACATATTTGTGTGGAATTCCAGAGGACCTTGTGCCTGGAGTGCCTATGTGTGTATGTGTTAGATGTGTTTGTGTATGTACGTATATCATATATCTACATTGTACCAAAACTGGCTTATAAATAAAAGATTTCATAAATGAAATAAATAGGCCCAAATGCTTTTCAAGTTCATGTGACTTTTGTAATCTTTGGTAAACAGCTAGCTTTAAAAATTATTGATAAAATAGCAATTAAAATGTCTTCAAAATCATCAGGGTAATTTTTGTACAGTAATTATTGTTAGAACCCAAAGATAATCTCAAAATAAGCTTACTCTTTGGAAGTACTACATGTACTTTAATTTACACTTAATTAGGAAAATGGTTTGAGACCATTTAGATTGTTTTTAACTATCTTGAGCTTTATGTAAAAACGTAATGACTTGTGTCATTCTTTGAGATACTAAGGAGTGATGTTAGAAATTAATTTGGTCTATAGTTAGGTGATATCATGTCAGTAAATTTATTTAGAAGTATTGGTATTTTAGAAAGATCAAATTAGTTAACATATTTAAGCAGGATATGTTCTAAAACTTTTACTATATTTTAGAACTTGAAAAAGTTACATTATAGAAAAGAGCAAGTCTTACTAGAATACTTAACTTTGTTATTTTTCTAGGGATTATTTTTAAAGTAACAGTTGAAACTATATTTTGTGGTTATTTCTTGGTCTATGCTTTGAAATTCTTTAGTATCCCTTATCTTCTAACTTTGTTTATAAAAATATATTTAGATATTACATTTTTCTAGATAGTAAATAACTGGGGGAACAATTAAGCACATTGGTTGTATATCTAATCTTCATAGCCTATGAAAATGGCTAAAAATAAACTGTTAAAATAAATTAAGCAAATTTAAATAAGGCAAATATGTTAAAATTACAAGAGGTTTTCTAAAATCTTTTAAGAATTCGGAGTTATTTTTCAGAAGTCTAACTTTTGCTTCATCCTTCATTAGCTTCTGCACATTTTCTTCCCCTCTGGTTCTAAGTCTGTTGCTATGTTCCAACTCCAAAATGTTTACCTTAAAAGTCTACAAAACAATGTTTTTCTTAAACTCTTCATATGTCAGAATTGTTCACCATGGTCAAAAAAGTCTTCCCATGCTGTTAGCAAGAGGTATTATTTCCCCCTCTCAAGGTATTAGTTTTCTAGTTTCTCATTTCCTTCATAATAATGTTCATTTGTGACCCTGGACAGAGTCTCTTGTGTCTGATAAATGTTGGTACCTTTTTCATAAGGTTTGACTTCCAAATTGTCTAAATGTGTTTCTCATTAAAAAAAAAAAGAAAAAGCTCAATTACAGTAAAGATTTTCTTTAAATTTGGTAACTGGCCTAAGAAACAAAGATTTTATGTTTTATTAAGATAATTCCCATGTTTCCCTTCTTAGGTTTTTTATTACTTGGGAAAACTGAGCTTTTGAAAGTCAAGTTTGTTTTTTTGTTCCATACTGCCTTTAAAGTCTACTGATTATCAATCTTAGTTAAGTGAATTGTTACAATTTTGCAATAACCTCTGATTCTGTTTGTTTAAATTCTTTGAACCTTTTAACATCTTTGTAAAATGTCCACAAAATCTAGATAATTTGAATGTTTAACTACCTATAAGCTTCTGTTTTCCTGTCATTGTCAGAACTAGGCAGGACTTTTTGCTTAGAAGGCTATTTGTTCATTCTGATACAACAGTCTTTAAATCCGTACCTCAGCTGTTTTAACAGAGACTTATTTTTGCACAGCAAATTCATACAAAAGTCTGACAGTAGCTCGATACTTATAGATAAGCTAATTTTATAAGCTTGCTTTTGGCATTTGGTGTTTTTGCTCTTATGTTGCTTAAAAGGTTTTAAAAGTTGATAAACGTGATATGTTGCAGGATCCAACATGGCAGACCAGAGACATCTCCTCATCAGCCACTCTCAGCCTCTCCAACACTCAAGCAGAGAGACAAGGAAAATTAAGGAGGAGGAAGCAAAGGGAGAAAACAGGGGAAGGAAGTCAAGAAGAAAAAAGCACACATGAGGAGGAAACAGCAACAACAAAAAATCTAGCAACATGAAAAAACAGAACCAATCACTCCCACCAAGGGGTCTAGAACAGCTACCACAGAGGACTCCACCTATAAAGAATTTATGGAAATTACAGAAAGGAAATTTAGAGTATGGATGGCAAAAACAATGAAGGAAATTGAAGAAGTGGAAACCCACCAAAAGGAAATACAAAAATTGAACTAAGAAATGAATGAAAGACATGATGAAATCAGAAAGGATATATCGGCACTTAAGGAATTAAAGGAGTCATTAGGGGAACTTAAAGATGCAATAGCAAATATCAATAAAAGATTAGACTATAGAAAAGAAAGAATCTCAGAGCCAGAGGATAGGGTCTTGAGCTAACTCAGGCATTTAAAGAGGCAACAAAGAAGACAGTAAAAGCAGAACAATTTCTTAGGAATTATAGGACTTCACAAAGCATAGAAACATATGAATTATGTTTGTTGGTATATTTTTATTAAGTCATAAATACATAAATCATACATACATTAATGCATTTATGGGATACAATGTGCTGATTTTATATACAATTTGGAATGCTTACATCAAACTGGTTAACATAGCATTCACCTCATTTACTTAATTATTGTGTTAAGACATTTATACTCTACACTTAATAGATTTGACGTGTACTCTTACAACATGCACCATAGATGTGGTCCCACTGTTTAACCTCCCCCCTTTTTTCCCCCCTCCTCTTCCCTCCTTCATCCTGGGCTATAGTTGTTTTATCATGTGTTAAAATGTTTATACTACCTAAAGCAACCCATAAATTTAATGCAATTGCCATTAAAATGCCAACATTATACTTTGAAAATTTTGAAAAAATAGTTCAATTTGTATGGAACCAGGAAAAAAACATATATATCCCAGGCAATTCTTAGTAATAAAAAAAAATCCAGAGGCATCACTTTACCAGACTTCAGGTTATACTACAAGTTCACTGTGTCAAAACAGCACAGCATTGGTACAAGAAAAGAGATATAGATCTGTGGGGCAGAATAGAAAACCTAGAGATGAAAACAGCTTCATAACGCCATTTGATCCTTAATAAAATAAATAAAGCATACACTGGCGTAAAGGATCCCTATACAACAAATGGTGCTGGGAGAACTGGATAAGCACATGTGAAAAAGTGAAACTGGACACACATCTCTCACTACTAACAAAAATTGACTCATGATGGATAAATGATTTAAATGTAAGACATTAAATTATAAAAACCCTAGAAGAAAGTGTGGGAAAAACTTTTAAGTATGTCAGCCTGGGCAAAGATTTTATGAAAACTTTAGTGGTAATCACAACAACAACAAAAATAAACAAATGGGGTTTAATTAAGCTAAATAGTTTCTGCATAGCTAAAGACACAACAATTAAAGCAAATAGACAAACTTCAGAATAGGAAAAGATATCTGCATGTTACAAAGCTGAAAAAAGGTTGATATCCAGAATCTATGAGAATTCAAATTAATCAAGAAAAAAAACAGCAAACAATCTCATTTATCATTGGGCAAGAGACATGAACAAAACCTTCTATGAAAAAGATAGACAAATGGCAAAAAAAAATATGAAAAAGGTGTGTATCATCCCTAATTGTCAGGGATATGCAAATCAAAATCACCTTGAGATATCACCTAACCCCAGTGACATTAGCCCACATCACAAAGTCCCAAAGCTGCAGATGCTGGCATGGATGTGGAGAGAAGGGAACACTTTTACAATGCTGGTGGGAATGCAAACTAATATACCCTCTATGGAAAGAGGTATGTAGAATCTTTAAAGAGTTTAAAGCAAATCTTTCATTTGATCCAGAAATCCTTTGTACTTACTCAGAAGAAAAAAATCCATTTTGTCATAAGGACATTTGCACTAAAATGTTTATTACAGCTCAATTCAAAATCACCAAGATGTGGAATCAACCCCAGTGCCCATCAACACATGAATGGATTGATAAACTGTGGTATATGTGTACTATGAAATATTCTTCAGCTATAAAAAGATGAAGACTTTACATCTTTTGTATTAACCTGGATGGAGAATAACCTCAAGTTGAAGAATATTCTCCAGAGTAATGTATCATAAGAATTGAGGAGCAAGTATCCAATGTACTCAGTGGTATAATGAAAGTAATAGAACAAATAGATGCCTACACAAGAGAAAAACACATTTAAACTCAATTGGGAGGAGAGGGAAGGAGGGAAGGGGACTGGTGAACTCTCACCTTACAGGCACAATGTAGGGCTATATGGCACACCTCCTGGGTGAGAGGCACAACTTCAACTTGGATTTGACCAAGGAAACACTAACTATATAACCTAATCCTCTTATTAATCTGAAATTTAAAAGATTGTTGATAAATACCTGCCTACTTCCATTTCCATCTGGCTTAGAATATTTAACTGGCTAAAAATATTTTGACTTAAAGTCTCTTGGCCAGGGTGGAACCACTTCAGTAATGATGGGACAAAATAAAAGTTTGGCCATCAATGCTGCCTCTGGCAAATCTTGGCCAAAAGTGGGGAAATGTAAACTAAAATAAAATCTTAGGCATTTCCCCTTGCTAATAAATGAACTTCCCCTTGGCCAAGGTGACCCCCCTCACAAAAAAAAAGAACCCTTAAAACTGAGTTCCTGGTCATGAAAGGAAGGGAGGTCAGATATGCCTCATTATACCCCCATTATGCCAGTCAAAATATTTAAGAAATTTGGAACCTAGGAATAGCAGTTTGTTTCAAGATCTAAGGGCAATAAACCAAATAGTAGAAGATATTCTTTCTATGGTACCTACTAGTTATAGCCTCCTTACCAATTTATCTGGAAAATTTTCCTGATTTTTAACAGCAGATTTAAAATTTGCTTTCTTCTCAAGAATGGAAGAAAAAGTATCCAATGTATTCAGCCCTACTATGAAACTAATTTATAGCTTTCATAGGAAAGCTATAACCCAATTTTAGCCCAAGAATATGGGGAAAGAGGAGAGGGAGGGGAGGAGAGGCGGGAGGATGGGTGGAGGGAGGGTGATTGGTGGGATCACACCTATGGTTCATCCTATAAGGGTACATGTGAATCTTTCTAAATGTAGAATATAAATGTCTTAACACAATAACTAAGAAAATGACATGAAGGCTATGTTAACCAGTTGGATGAAAGTATTTAAAATTGAATATAGAAACAGCACACTGTACCCCATGATAGTGTTAATGTACACAGCTATGATTTAATAAAAAATAAATAAATAAATAAAGTGAAGGCAAAAAATAAAATAAAATAAAATTTGCTTTCTTTTTTCCTTCCTTTTGCTTCTGAATCCAAGTACTATTTGCTTTTTATTGGGAAGACTTTAAGTTTAAAGTACTGCTGGAATGTCCTTCAGGAGGTTAAATAAAACTACCCAACAACCAACCTTTGGAAAAATTCTGGCCAGAGATTTGAGGAAAATAGATTTAGGCAAAAAAATTATGTAGTTAAGACTGATAGCCAGTGAGACTGGACTGAAGCTGAATCAAGATAACACGCAGTAATTGTATAATATTTACTGGCTGACAAAGGATATAAAGAAAAAGCCCAGAAAAGCTCAGATCTCACTTCCCACTGTCAAATACTTGGGATTTGAATTGTCTTTTCAAACTCAGAATCTCCTTCCAGATTGGAGAGAGGCTGTAAATCGAACAGCAGTTCATACCACCCACAAGCTGTTGGGAAGATTCTTGGTAATGGCTGGGTTTTGCCTGATTTAGAATCCTAACTTCAGGCCCATTTGCCTGAGAGTGGTGGGAGCTGATACTTAGGATATTTTACAGGAATGTGAAAATTTTACCCTTGGTCAACTGGCAACTTTTCACACCATGTATTATATATTACCCTTACTAGCATAAAAGGGAGGCTTTTTGCTACCAGTGAATGGCCTGATGAGTAAATATGATGCTACTTTGTAAGATAGTCCTAATGTAACTATAAAGCTGGTGTCCACCTTAAATCCAGCCACTTTAATGTCTAAGGATTCTTGTTTCCCATTCTATGGTTCCATCCAGATTATTGACCAAGTAGTTTTTAGTCTCCAGGATTTAACTGATCAGCCCCTGTTGTACCTAGATGAGGAGCTCTTTACAGATGAAAACACCATTAGGAAACAGGGACAATGCAAAGCTGAGTATGTGGGGTTACTGGCCAAAAGGTAACTGAGACACAAGCCCTACTTCCTGGACATCTTAAAATATATACTTTATATGTCTAGCTTGTGCTTTGGTAATTTTCATTTGCTGGCAAGAAAAGTCTTTAGTTAAGATCTCTCAGTCTATTGTCTCTTTCTTCCACTAACCTATCTCATTTTCTGGATTAACCATCTAAAACTTTTCATAAATGATTAGGTAAATTTTAGGATGAAGATTCCATCTGGAAAATACTGGGCCAATATTTTCTGGGAGGGATCCTAGATGGAGATGGGTACTTCTTTTTATATGCTTGACAACTTTGGTGGTGAGAAGATGACATATTAACAACACGTACTAAAAAGTTTTAGTTAAAAGCCTAACATTTTTGTTTTTCCTCATACCCCAACTCTGTCCCATTTCAGCAGGAAGCAGCCAGATATATTTATGTCCTGATTCTGTAAGATTGAGGAATGAACTAAAAAGAGGAAGGGAGTTGTAATTGGCTCTATGAACAAATTTTAATGACCTCTATATGTTTTTCTCAAATCTTCTCCCTTAACTGTTTGACCTTTTGAGTTGTTTCCCAGAAATGGTGGATTTTCTGTAAAAGATCTTAGATTCTGAAGGCTCCTGGTAGACTTCCTAAGCCAAGATTCACCATCCCCCACAAACTGTCCCAATGCACATAGCCCTTTGTTGGTCACACCACAACCTGTCCCAAGGCTCCTTCTTTAAAAGCTCATGATCTATCTTAGTTACAGAGACAGATTTGAGGGAGCTTCTCTTGGTTCTCTTGATAAGATGTCTATCACATTAAAAACTCCTTTCTTCCTTGTTAATACTTATTGTCTCAATAATTTTATTTTTGTGCAACCAGCAACTAGAACTAGACCAAAACTCCCTTGTAGTTACAACATCATTAAGTGGGAATAACAACTTAGCTTGAGCATTCTCTCAGACATCCAAGTAGCAAGATTAACCTGGCAATTCTACAATTCAGAAGAGATAACTGGACTAAAGTGGTGGATTTGAGGATCTATGTATAAGTCATACTCAAATCTAAATTAACTATGGCCTAATTATGATAGAGGTGTGTAACAGTCTGACTCCATTTTTTTCAGACAGAGTCTCACACTGTTGCCTTGGATACAGTGCTGTGACATCATAGCACACAGCAACCTCAAATTCTTGGGCTCATATTATCCACTTGCCTCAGTCTCCCAGGTACCTGGAACGACAGGTTCCCACCACAATGCCTGGCTAGTTTTTCTACTTTTACTAGAGTCAGGGTCTTTCTCCTGAGCTCAAGCAATCCAACTGCCTTGGCCTTCCTGAGTGCAAGTAATCCACCATACCCAGTCCCTGACTCCATTTTTGATGTCTGACTGCTGTTAGCTTTCAAGAAGTACTACTTCTTCCCCTACACATGGGAAAGTCAATTTAAAAAAGCCTGAATTATCCCTACTTTGATATTGGGAAAAATTCAAGTTATGCAATTCTCGGGCCATACAAGGAAGTCCTCACTGCAGCCCCACCACCTAATAACAATAGGACCTAAAGCCACTAAAGAGAAGTCACTCTTTTCTTCTCTCTCAAGCCATTTTTAGATGTGTTTGGGAGCCCAACATGCTCTCCACAGAAAATTTCATTATATGAGTAATAAATTTCATCATACTCACTTGGTACATGTGTGGTGCCACCGGTCTCAATAGCCAAACCATTTTTAGGTAGGAGTTCCATTCTTTTGCTCTTGTATGACAACGGGATCAAACTGTGTTCATTATGTAAAGGTCCAATGTTGTATGTCTTCCTTATGGTAATATATACCTTTTGGGTTCTTACATGGTTAAGCCAATGGAACCACCCAGATTTGGTATGCATAATGCATAATATGTATGGATAAAGCCAAAAGTGGTCATGGAATAGAGCAGCATAGGAGAAAATCAGAATTTAAACATCAAACAGCAGAAGAGGACCTCATGAAAGAGTCTGAAAAAGATTTGGTAGAAAGCTAGGAGAGAAGTAATTCAATCAAGAACGTTTTAAGAAGAAAAAATAATTAATCAGGGTCAAATGTTAAAGAGGATTTGAATTAGATTTAAAAACTTGTTCGTTTGGTAATTAGGAGGTAACTGCATAAAGAAAGTGCTATTTGATGTACAGAATTTCTAAACATGAGAAGGAACAACTGTCTCTCGAGGTTTGATCATTATTACCCTTGGTCCACTTGTCAACTTTTATTTTAGAGAATCTGGTAACTTGTCACTGACACAATCACGTGGGCTACTGAGTTGAGCTCCCTGGATACTTAGCTGTCTCCTTACAAATATCATAGAATAATGAAACAAGTTCTTTAAAACAGATTTAACTTAAAGTGAAGGATCACAAAGGACAAATAAACATAAAGTACTATGAAACCAGAATATCTAGCTCAAAAGGTATGGCCTATTGTCAGAAATCACAGGTTCTTTCCTGTCTTAAATTCTATTCCTACTCCCACTATTCAGCATCACCTTTGGATTCACCTAGACATCACCACTTCTAAAATTTTGGAACTGATAGAGCCAGCTCAGTTTTGCACTAGAGTTAAGATTTGCCATATGAGTGAGAGTTTCATGTCCTATGTGGATTCGTGAACTCCAGTTTCAAATTATCTGCCAATCTCAGTCAGTGTTAGTGGTGATTGCCTAGAGTTCCAAGGTGAGGAGGATTCTAACATCACAATAGACTTTGGTGTATTCTCTGACTTTGACTTTTTCTACAGTGAGTAGAATTTTCTTCTGTTGTTTGCTGTTGGCTCTATGTTCTGCCTTTGCACTTCACAAGCTGCTCTATTCTGCGTCAAGTTTCACAACTATAGGATCTATCTATCTCAGTTACATCCTAAAGCCAATATGTGGTTTATAGTTTTTGCATGAAGTTCCTTTTCAGACATTCATGAACATCCATTCACATTTGTGTACATAACAGGTCCATTTGAGGGAAGTGTTTTCATTTATTTAACAGATCCACTCATTTTCTCATCAACTCTGAGGTACTGCTCAAAAAGTTGAGAGGAAACCTCTCCTTTAACTACCAGGTTGAGAAAAAGGCCTTTGTATATTGAAGTCTGGCCTTTTAGTTCAGTTACTTCAAAAGACATCTTGGAAAGTTATTGAGTTGTTAGAGTTTCCCAATATTTACACTTTGAGGTCTGTCTTCTTGACATGGTTGTTTATTACTCTCTTGGAAAGGGCAAACTAGCTTTTTTTTTTTTATTTTTTAAGTAGAGCACCTAGTTTCTTAAATATGCATCTACTGAGAGTTAACCTTTTAACAATGGGACTGACGAAAAATAAAACAGAACGATTAAAAACCACTAGTCTATACAGTATTTTCAGGAATAACTGTGTTTATCAAATAAACATTTATTTCTTTCAAAGCACTGTGACTTCAATGCTTATAACTTATATTTATACATCCTATATATCAAAAACTATATGAGAGTAATATTTGCTAAAGTTGAAATAACTTAAGAACCAGAAAACTTTAGAGGAGTTCCAAGTTATTTAATAAACTTCAGTGAAATGGTTAAGTACCAAAGCCTCATTTCCCAGCGAATTTTTTTAAGACAATTTTTTAAAGACGTTTTAGGGTTATAGCAATATTGAAAAGGAAGTATAGAGATTTTCCCCTGTTCCCAAACATGCACAGCCTCTGGCATTATCAATACCCCCCATAAGAATGGTACATTTGTTACAATTCATTAACCTGCATTGACATGTTATAATGACCCAGAGTCTATACTTTGCATTAGTATTTACTCTTGGTGTTGTACATTCTATGAGTTTGGACATATATATAGAGATGTACCTATCATTATAGTATCATACGGAGTATTTTCACTGCCCTAAAATTCTCCTTCTTATAGATCCCTCCTCCTACCACCCCTAGCCCCTGGCAACCACTGGTATGTTTACTGTCACCAGTTGCAAATTGTTCAACAAAATCATTTATCTCAATTAAATTGTTACATTCTGAAACCTCAGACTTTTGGTTTTCCTGGTAATATTTTTTTCAGTAAAGCTCCACATTCTGCATTTTTCATTTTATTCCATATCATATAAATGTCATTATTCTGCTTCTGTTTTACTATGAGAATATTTATGTCATGAAATTATGTGAACAATGCATATTGTAAACAGTGAAAATTATCTTGAGAGTTTGGTGATGACCTTGGGTAATGTTTTAATCATTTTCAAACTAATTAGTAGGTAGATTGCCAAGATATTTGCCAGTGGAATAACTGAAAATTCTGAACCATCAAACAAAGTTTTCAGAAAGGTTCCCTTTACTCCTGATTAATCAGTCAAGATTAATTAATTATTTATTTATTTGTTAAATTATTTTGTATTATTTACATATTTATATGTAATTTATCATTAATTAATTCATTAATCATTAAATAAGTAAATTCCCAAAGGTGTGGGCCTCTGTATAATTGTGGATCAATTTTCAACTGCAGAACTGCTTGAATGGTATTCATGTCTGTGTGAGTCAGGACAATTTTGGTTGCACATAAAAGAATATCTGAGCCAAACTGGTATAAACAAAAAAAGAACTAAAGAAATTTATCAGTTTACATAACATAAAAATGCAGAGGCAGGGCTGACTATAGGCACAGTTGGATTCAGTCCTCTAAAGGTGTCATCAAGATTTGGGTTCTACGTTCCTTTTGGAAAGACATCTGGAGAACACTTAGAGGACTAAAAATAGTTTGACCTGCCATTTGACCCTGCAATTCCTTTATTAGGTATGTTCCCAAACAACCAAAAATCGCATTACAACAAAGATATTTGTATTAGAATGTTTATTGCAGCCTAATTCATAATTGCCAGGTCATGGAAGAAGCCTAAGTGCCCATCGATTCATGAATGGATCAACAAACTGTGGTATATGTACACCATGGAATATTATGCAGCCATAAAGAAAGATGGAGACTTTACATCCTTCATGTTCACATGGATGGAGCTGGAGAATGTTCTTCTTAGCAAAGTATCACAAGAATGGAAGAAAAAGT
>NW_003852446.1:6425519-6433782 GCF_000181295.1 Otolemur garnettii
AGTTACCATTCAATAAAAAAAAAAGACTTGGTTTCTCTCTATCTCACTACTTCTAATGCCATGTTTTATTTGCAGTGCAAGGGCAGTAATACAGCTCCTACAGCCCCTCATGTTCAAGTAAAGGAGGAAAGAGCATCTTTTCTCCAGAGGCCTTGGGAAAAGCCTTAGTGTAGCTCATAAACTCATGAGATCATGAAGCCATCACTGAACCAATTACTATGTGCTGGGAAACTCAGTATAGTAATTGGCTTAATCTTAGCTATGTTCTCTACCCCAGTGCCACCCTTTAATTCATGGGCTGTAAGTAGGAGAGTGGAGAATTCCAGAAGACCTTTACATATAGTATAAATAACCTGACTATGAAAAAGTAAAACCTATACCCTCACTTCTTTATGCTTTCCCATGAATATTTTTAATTCACCCCTACTCCTTCATGAGTATCATGAGGTAAAAAAGATTATTTCTATATTTAATTTCTGCTAACAGGTACTCTTTAAGGGAAAAAATGCTCAACTAGCAGCTCCCAGAATATATATTGTAGAAGTTGGCTAATAGGATTCTTCTGTATTCTTCTGCCACCTGTCATCTTGGGATCTCTCACTATTCATTATCTGGTAGCAGGCCTGCAGTGTACAGATGGAAAAGTCACCCCAGAGGGAAGAGAGCTGTTACACTCTACCCCCCTTCTGGTTCCACTTCTGTGCAATACTAATTTAATCGGGCACATGATTCACTCACTCACCTTAAGCTCAAGCCAGACCTCATTCTATTTTTAATATTTTAATTTTATTATTCACCCACAAACGTATCCATTTCAGCTTAGGTATATTTCTGAATAGTCAGAAATATAAGCTGAAGGATAAGGTCTTCTCTCATCACTCCTATTCCATTCTCCCCATGTCATTCCAAACGCATTGTTCTGAGCCATGTATAAGTGCCTTGAAAACATTAGAAAGTTATCTTGCAGTCGGAATTGCACTGAGTGAATAGCATACACTGGAAATCCAAGTCAATATCCACATGATCTTTTCTAGCAACCTCACTGGAAACAAGGGCAAACCAGTGGGAAAATTTGAGTAGATTTGCACGGGGACAGGTTGGCATGTTTAGGTTATCATTCAGTTTCATTATCAGATTTGTTGTGATCAATCTCAGAGTCTACAAAGGATAATGTGGGTAGAGAAGTGGGAGCAAAAGAAAGGAAGGTGGTAAAAGCTCAAAGAAGTCATAATCACTTACCTTTGCATAATAGAAAATCTAAAGCAAAAACCTAGGAGAGCTTTGAAAAATAAAAGAGAACTGGCTCACAGGTGTATTTGACCAAGTTTCACACAGCTAACTAAAATTCCTTTAGCTGCAATAGTGATTGTGGGTGGAGGGGGGGACTATAATGTACTGCTGTTAATTAATCATTAGAATTTGGTCAATACAAGTACATGAGTCATCCCTTTTCATTTAATAATGCCAAATTACATTACAAAGAAATGCTTATCTGCACCAGTGAAATCCACACTATATTGATAAATGTTTCAATGTGATTTTCAAGTTGAAGATAGAAATATGGAAAAATATGACAAGATTATTTACTGTCACATATATGTGGGGTACTGTGTTCTGATTATTTTCACAATATTCTGATTTATGGGAGTAACAGAAGGTGGTGAAATATACAAGGAAATAGTGCATCTAACAGCCAAATTTACATAAGACACTGCCATGTAAATGACATTCTGAAACATTGCTCGTTAAGAATAGTCTCCTATAGGATAAATACTTTCCCTATGCCCGATGAATAATTACTTGAAGCACCAAAAATTATTTTTTATATTCTGAGGATATAGGAAAAAACAAACTCAATTTCTCCTCCTATACTCTCACAACACAGAACACTTCTGATACCAGATATGTGTGTATGGGGTGGGGCAGTTATTGCACACATGCAAGTAATCAGTTCTTCTGTGGACACCAGCTGGGTGTCCTCTAACTCAATTCAACCCTGACACTATCTATCTGGAGATAGTGTCAGATCCCACATGTTAAGGGCATAGCCCCAAAGACTGCTCTCACCACAGATGCCAGGCAAAAGTGATAGCTTTTCACCTATACTTCTGCCTGATTGGTTATAAATTTGAGTTCCCACTGCACCTTTCTTGGGTCTGACTAATTTGCTAGAGCAACTCACAGAACTCAGGGAAATACTTTACTTACATTTACTGGTTTAGTATATAAAGAACATTACAAAAGACACATGAAGAGATGCATAGGGTCAGGTAGCAAGAAAGCGTATGGATGGGGTGACCAGACGTCCCGCTTTTCAACAATTTGTCCTGCATCCCACAGTTTTTTAAAAAAGTCCCAATTTTTGGAAAGAATGCAAGAATAGGAGGGAGAATAAGAAGGGAATATATGGTTTTCAGCTGCCATGTGGCTATTTCGCCAGAATATGAGTTCTATATTATTTTTGTTAATTTTATAATGTTAAACTGTAATAATAACAAATAATTGTTGAGAAGTGATTATCGAGAACTGCTTATCAAAGTTTGCATTGTTGTCAAGCCCTGCCCTGTCTAGTCCCCTACACCATCCCCCCGCCTGCCCCTGCCCCTCCCCCCAGCCATGTTGTCCCACCTTACTGATGTTAAAATCTGGTCACCCTAGGTATGGAGCTTCCAAGTCCTTTTCAGGTGTGCTACCCTCCAGGAACCTCCATGTGTTCAGCTATCCAGAAGTTCACCTGAACTCTCTCCTTTGGGGCTTTTGTGGAGGCTTCATTAGTAGGCATGACTGATTAAATCACTGGGCATTGATGATCAGCACCATCTCCAATTCCTCTCACCTCCCTGGAGGTTGGGGTGAGCCTGAAAAGTCCCAACCCTCTAATCTTGCCTTGGTCTTTCTTGTGACCACCTTGCTCATCCTGAAGCTATCTAGGGCTGCCAGCCACCACTCAATTCATTAGCATACCAAAAGACAATATATCACTTTGGAGATTCCAAAGATTTTAGGATTTTTATGTCAAAAGACAGGACTAAGGGTAGATATAAATTTCATAAAATCACAGATGTATTCTAAAATTTCATAAGAACCTGTGAAATATCTAATAATGAAAGCTGTATTACCATTTTAATGCCTTTCAGTGTACACATTATATATTATCTAATTGAAAAGATTATTTTAGGAGGAAAATAGTATGCTGTATGGATTTTTAGTAACTAACAATTTTTAAGTGTCTCATAAATTTTCACATCTGAAAACAAGTTTTTAAGTCTTCCTATTTACAATGAAGATATTAAATTTTCCTTTCTGTGAAATTTTTAACAGACATGGAAAATATAATTGAAGTTTCAGCATCTAAAGCCATTCTTCATATATTTTCAGTTTAATGAGAGACATTATTATACAACATTTTTTCCATTCAACTAAACCAATGGCTGTTGAATGGCCTACTATTTGGGAAGCAAATTACTAAGGGTGTTGGGAGATAGAAGAGGATTCTAGATGCTTGGAAATTAGTGTGAAACAACAGTCCATTGCCTAAATAACACTTAAAACAAGGCAAAGCTATAATAGAAATATGACTGTTTTAAAATTAAAGCAATATAAATACTATTACTGTATTTAAAGTAAAAATAACTTTAAATGTTTATTTTTCTGATTGGCTATTAGTACTGTCCAACATCTGATGACTGATGATATTAATGGTCAACTAGAAAAATACTCTGGAAACCCTTAAATAGAAGGTAGTATAGTGCAATGTAATGGTTATCAACGTGTGTCAGAATCAGAGAGGGTTTATAAAAACACAATTTGCTTTACTCCATCTCATAGTTTCTGGTTTGGTAGGCTTGGGGTGAGGTCTAATAATATGCATTTCTAACAAGCTCCCAGGAGATGCTGATGCTGATGCTGATGATCTGGAGGCCACAGGTTAAGACCCAACGGAGAGTGTGGGCCCTAGTGCCAGACCACCCAAATCTGAATCCAGGCTCACTATTTAAACCTGCATGATCATTGCAGAATGCCATCAACATCTCATCTGGAAAATGTGTATAATGAGAGCATTGTGGGAGAAACTGCTAGCCAACGACCAAACATTCATTCTCTTCTTACTGAGCCTACAAACAAGACAACTGGCCCCAGCCTCCCTTGATATTAAGTGTGGATCTGTGATTTAGCCAAAGAATATGAGAAGAAGTGATGTGTACCATTTTCAAGTCTGACTCCTAATGACTCTCACATACATTCTTCATCATGCCTTTTCCATCACTTCTGGCTTGTGGCAGATGAGGATGGTAAACCTGGAAGATTTAAGTTGATCATAGGAGAGCTGCAAGATGGAAACAACATAAAGCAACACGTGGAAGAGAGTTCCCTGGTAAACAGCAACACACATTTGGTCTTTACTTAAGAGAGAACTTGAGTTATTCTTTTGGTATCCTTGTCATCTAGTATGCTATCTGAGACACAGTTGCTCAATAAATAATAAATAAATAAATAAATAATTGCTGAGCTGATATAGAAAAACTTTTTAAGGAATGAATCAGTCTTACAGTAGACATGATTAGAAATAACAAAGTCCATAATAGTGGAGAGGATTTTAGCAAAACTAAATGGTTGCCAATGAAGGGTTCTATAGTTCAGGGGTCCTCAAACTTTTTAAACAGGGGGTCAGTTCACTGTCCCTCAGACTGTTGGAGGGCTGGACCATGGGCCTTGGGACAAGTTGGCTGCTAAGCAGGACAGGCAGCAGTGGCAAAAACACCCGGCAGGCTGGATAAATGTTCTAGGCAGGCTGCATATGGCCTGCGAGCCATAGTTTGAGGATGCCTGCTATAGAAGGCATTCCTCAATAGGTAGAAAGTTAGGTAAGATCACCTCTGGAAAACCTTCCAAATGTAATATTCTATATTACATCCTACATTTAAATGATTGGGATGTAGCCTCTGATAGCTGTATCTTTCTCCTCAGCTTCATTATGTTCTACTCATTTTGTTTCCTTTCCAAATGTTTCATCTTTCCTTGTTAATTAATCAATGAGCATTTATAGAGCACCTAAAATCTGTCCAGCCCTGTCCACAAGGTGCCTACCATCTGGTTGAGGGGAGTGCTTGTGAAATGACACATTTGAAACAATTAGGAAGCAATATAAAGAGGTCATTCAATTTTCCAATAAAAAGTTGAGTGAATTGCCTCAAATCTGTAATTTATGCACATTAGAGGCATATCAGCTCACTGGATAGGCAATCAAAAAGCTAAAATTCGACTTCCTTTCCTGTTGATAGGCTGTGCAAATGTGGGCAAGTCATTTAGCCTCCTTTCTCCTTTTAAAAAATAAGGATAAAAATTCTGTCCAATTTATTAGGGAGCAGAGTAAGAAAGGATTGATTTTGAATTAGAAAGCATGATAATTTAGAATAGTCTATTCTAGAAAGTTATGTTCCAATTCAGCTTTACTTGCATAGCTTGTTTTCTTTCTACATGTAATCAGGATTTTTGAAGCTCCTGACGGTTCATCTAAGAGTCCATTCCACATGAGTGCAGCACCCAGAAAACTGACATTGATTGTGTTAGCAAATCACAATAGGACTCTGGTCCTTCACAGCAGGAAAGTGATTGGAGTTTTCCACTTTGGACTTATGTCCACTTTAGTAGTCAGTTGTCACCCCTGCTGTTGACCTGCCACCTGTATGTATTCATGATGAAGACAGGAGTCTACAATGCTTTCAGTAGGATTTATTTGGCTAGCTAAGGATAATCAACTTTGTGATTACCTTTCATGAGCATTGTTCCATGTCATGGTAGATGTATTAAATATTCTTTTATACCTGAAGAGATAGCAAAGAAAAGTTACAAAGAGAAATATTTAATGTTTTCCTAAATGCCATAATACAATAATTATTGATGTGAAATTGGGTGAGTTTGCCCTGACTAGCCAATCATCTTGCCTGCCAGCTGTAAATGCTGTCTCCAGCTGTATTCTTCCCATGGAGACAACCAACAGTTCAAGTTTTATATATTTTCTCAGACTCATTTTAAAGCCATTTTCAAAATGTTTTCCAATAGTTTAGTTTTTTGGGGGGGGGGCGGAGCCAAGATGGCGGACTGCAGCCAGCTTTTTACAGAAGCTCCCATCCAGAAGGAGGCTGAAAGGACAGAACCTTAGCAAATTAGCTGATGGTTTGGAGCAGAGCCAAGAGAGTAGATTGAAGAGCGCACTTCAACCTTCCTGAGGCAGGCTGTGACCCCGAAAATACAACCAAAAGGTACAAAATCCACCACCAAGCGGATGGGAGTCCCCTTCCCCACAACAAGGGCTCGCAGTTTACTCAATGCAAACAAGCGAGCAGAGTTCAAACTTCCTCCCACTCTATTCCACAGGAGAGACCTCCTACCCCGGCTAGTGTGCCATGGCACCCTCCGGCCAGGCATAAAACTGTAAAACTGTATAAATCTGTATACATTCCTCACCTGCAACATTGAACTCCGAGGAGTCCCCACCCACCCATTCCAAGATCTGGAGGTTTATTACCTATGGAGTCCTGATTCTTGGGCATCTCCTTGAGAGAAGGGGAGGGGGAAAGGGCTGGTGCTGTTCTGTGCTGACTGTGGTGCGGGCATGAAGAGAGGAGAGCCAGCTCGGGGGATGCCAGTGCAGAAACGGTGGCATCCTGAGTGGCAGGCTGATGCCATTTCAGCCCCATCCCTTTGGGCAAGCAAAGGTTCTGGTCAGCAGCCACAGGCAGGGCACACATAACTTTCTTGGGTGGAGCGCCAACCATCAGGGGGCTAATTTGGCTAAGACAAAGGCAGTGGGCGGGCAGAGGCTAGAATTGACACCTGAGTGTAAAGCTGAAGGCAACCTCTGATTTACAGAGAAATCTAGCTGGACAGAAGCCTAATTTAAACACGCAATGCCGAACTCAGATTTCTGGCTGATTTTGCCAGGTAAACCCCAGGAGCAGTGGCCTACTGGAGTGAATAGGGTCACAGACCTGGGGGACCACAAGTGACTGGGTGTAAGGTGGGGAAGGAGGTATTAACCTTCCCAGACTAACCCAGTTGCTGAATGGGTCCCTTTGCCCTCACGGAGCGGGGCGGGCCCCAAAACTGCTTGCTAGAGTCACACGCCTCACGGGCAGCAGGCTCCTGCTCTGGGCAGGCCCAGAAACGCTCGCTAGTGCTGCAGGTGTCCTGCAGGCAAAGGTGGAGGAATCCTCCATTCCAGGTAGACCCAAAACAGTTTGTGAGAGACACACACACCCCACGGGGGCCAGGGGAGGTGTTCCCTGCTCCAGGCTCCCAAGCTGGGTGGGCCTAGAACTGCTTGCTAGAGACACACTCGCTCTGCAGGTGGTGGTGGAGGGGTCTACCACTCTTGGAGGGCCCAGAACTGTTTGCTAGAGCCACATATGTCCCTTGGACAGAGGTAGAGGAGTTCCCCACTCCAGGCCTCCACGCTGGGAGGGCACAGATAGGCTTGCTAGCGCCACACGCGTCGAACGGGCAACAATGAAGTAGTCCCCCGCTTCCCCCCAGCTACTCTGGTGGGGCTGAACTAGGACTGATCTGGTCGTTCGTGTACACTGCGCTACCACTACCATTCCCCTACCCCCTGGCTGCTCCAGGGTGCTGAACTAGGACTGATCTAGCCACTACAGTTCCCCTGTTCCACTGGTTGCCCCAGAGGGGCCGAACTAGGACTGACCTGGCTGCTGCCAGTTTCCTGCCCCCCGTCGCCCGGCAGGCTGAACGAGGTCTGATCAGGCCACGCACACTCCTGTGCAGCTGCTGCTGTTCCACTGCACCCCGGCTGCCCCAGCACCCGAGAACTGGGAGAAGACAACAGATACGCTCCGCCTGTCTCTCTGGGCAACCAGAAGAAGCCACCAACTGAACGGTTCTGATAAGGCCTCCAAACAAGGTAAACTCAGCATGGGGCAGAACCAGCGGAAAAACTCTGGCAACTCAAATAACCAGAGTAGATCAACTCCTCCAAGGGAAAATGGGGAAGACACAATTGAAGTCCCCATCCACAAGCAAATGGCCGGGATGTCAGAAATCGAGTTCAGAATGTGGATAGCAAATAAGATTAACAGACTGGAAGAAACGAAGGAATTAGGAGCTCCAGAAATTATTCAAAAGATTTCTCAAGAAATTATTCAAAAGATATCTCAAGAAATTATTCAAAAGATGACTCAAGAACTCAACGATTTCAAAGATAAAATGATCAAAGATTTTGAAATACTGAGACAAGAGGTTGCAG
>NW_003852446.1:6436627-6626096 GCF_000181295.1 Otolemur garnettii
GACTGAAACTGGACCCACACCTTTCACCATTAACTAAGTTAGACTCTCACTGGATTAAAGACTTAAACTTAAGACATGAAACCAGAAAAATACTAGAAGAAAGTGTAGGGAAAACACTGGAAGAAATCGGCCTGGGCGAACATTTTATAAAGAGGACACCCCGGGCAATTGAAGCAACATCAAAAATACATTATTGGGACCTCATCAAACTAAAGAGCTTCTGCACAGCCAAGAACACAGTAAGTTAAAGCAAGCAGACAGCCATCGGAATGGGAGATTTTCACAGGTTATGTCTCCGACAAAGGTTTAATAACCAGAATCCATAGAGAACTTAAACGTATTAGAAAGAAGAAAACAAGTGATCCCATTTCAGGGTGGGCAAGAGACTTGAAGAGAAATTTCTCTAAAGAAGATCGGCGTATGGCCTACAGGTATATGAGAAAATGCTCACCATCCTTAATCATCAGAGAAATGCAAATCAAAACTACTTTGAGATATCATCTAACTCCAGTGAGATTACCCATATCACAAAATCCCCAAACCAGAGATGCTGACGTGGATGTGGAGAAAAGGGAACACTCCTACACTGCTGGTGGGAATGTAAACTAATGCTTTCCTTTTGGAAAGACATCTGGAGAACACTTAGAGAACTAAAAATAGACCTACCATTTGACCCTACAATTCCTTTATTAGGTATATTCCCAAATAACCAAAAATCACATTACAACAAAGATATTTGTATCAGAATGTTTATTGCGGCCCAATTCATAATTGCCAGGTCATGGAAGAAGCCCAAGTGCCCATCAATCCACGAATGGACCAACAAACAGTGGTATATGTACACCGTGGAACACTATGCAGCCATTAAGAAGGATGGAGACTTTATGTCCTTCATGTTCACATGGATGGAGCTGGAGAATGTTCTTCTGTGCAAAGTATCACAAGAATGGAGGAAAAAGTATCCAATGTACATATCCCTATTATGAAACTAATTTATACCTTTTATATGAAAGCTATAACCAAATAGCCTAAGAATATGGGGAAGGGAGAGGGAGAAGGGAGGGGGGAATGGGTGGAGGGAGGGGGATTGGAGGGATCACTTCTGAGGTTTGTCTTACAGGGGTACAAGCAAATCTTTCTAAGAGTAGAATGTGAACGTTTTAAAACAATAACTGAGAAAATGACATGAAGGCTATGTTGACCAGTTAGATGGAAGTATTTCGGATTGCATGTGAAAACCCCACACTGTACCCCAGAAGTGCATTAATGTACATAGTTACCATTCAATAAAAAAAAAATAAAAAAAGAAAGGTACTACAATTAAAAACAAAACAAAATAGTTTTTAAGATTTTTACATCTGTAATATATTTTCTTAAATATTTTTTGAAATATTTAAAGGCTCTTTGAAAAAGAAATGAATGAAAAGTTCCATTTCGGCTTTTCTAAAAATTTGACTGTTTCAGATAACCTCTTCAACCTCTGTGAGCTGCATTTATACGAGGTTTGACAGCCTGACCTATTTAGAACATTGTCTTCAAACCAGGGAATTAGAGGAGTCTCATGTTAGAGGTAGAAATTCTCAGTTAAATTGGAGGCAAATAAAGCTTCCTAACCTTGTCTAAAAATCATTTACAAACAGGAACTATGCCTTATACTTTTTTGTACTGATGACTTAGCATAGAATGTAATGCATAGTGAAAACTACATGGGTACTTGACATAGATGAATATCAATCAAATTACCAGATTATGAACTATGTTTTCTCTTGGAATTTTAGAATTTAGAAACTAAAATAATATTGCTTCAATTCTTCTAATTTAGAATCTTTCATCATTATATGTATTGTATACTTATTTTGTCAAGTGAGGTTAACATCTCCAACTATGCTTTTGAATTTGTCTTTTTCCCATTAGTTCTATCAGTTTTGCTTCATGTACTTTGGGGTTTTTTTGCCTTTTTTATTTTGAACTAATATGAGGGTACATACAATTAGGTTATATTATTTGCATTTCTTTTTGTTTTTTTGTTTCTGTTTTTGTTTCTGTCTTGAGACAGAGTCTCACTTTATTGCCCTTGGTAGAGCGCTGTGGCATCACAGCTCACAGCAACCTCCAACTCCTGGGCTTAGGCAATTCTCTCACCTACCACAAGGCCCAGCTATTTTGTTGTTGTTGTTGTTGCAGTTTGGCTGGGGCCAGGTTCGAACCCACCACCCTTGGTATATGGGGCCAGTACCCTACTCAATGAGCCACAGGTGCTGCTCTGTTTCAGTTTTTGTTTTTTGAGACTTTGTCACCCTTGATAGAGTGCCATGGCATCTTAGCTCACAGAAACCTCAAACTCTTGGCTTTAAGTGATTCTCTTGTCTCAGCCTCCCAAGTAGCTGAAACTAAAGTTGCCTGCCACAACAACTGGCTATTTTTAGAGATAGGGTCTCACTCTGTCTCAGGCTAGTCTCTACTTGTGAGCTCACGCAATCCTTCCTTGGCCTCCCACAGTGCTAGGATTACAGGCATGAGCCACCCTGCCTGGCCCTCATTGTTTGCCTTTGTAAGGTAAAGTCCAAGGGCTGAAGTTGAGTCTTTCACCCAGGAAGTGTGCCATATACCCCTACTTTGTACCTGTTAGGTGGGAACTTACCAAATTCCCTCCCTCCTCCCTTCCTGAATTTAAGTGTGGTTTTCTCTTATGTGGACTTACAGTTGTTTATCTACTAGTTTCAACACAGTATTAACTACATGCAATGCTTGCTTTTCCATTCTTGAGATGCTTTACTTGGGAGGATGTTCTCCACATCCATCCAGGTAAATAGAAAAGGTGCAAAATCGCCACCTTTTTATGGCTGAATAGTATCCCATGGCATACATATACCACATTTTTTAATTCTTTCATGAGTTGATGGGCACTTGGGTTGTTTCCATATCTTTGAGATTATGAATGCTTCATTTATTTTTGAAACTATTAGATATGTACGTATTTAGGACCATTATATCTTCTTGTTGACTGACCCTTTTATCATTGTGAAATCAACCTCCTTATCTCTGGTATTACTTCTTAGCTTAAAGTCTACTTTGCCTCACATTATTGTAGCCACATCAAACTTCTTATGCTTAATGTTTACATAGTATATACTGTATTTTCCCCATCCTTTAAGTTTTAACCTACTGTATCTTTAAATTTATAGGACATATTAGTAAATGGCTTAAGATAGATGGTTGCTTTTTTACTCACTCTGAAAATTTCTCCCTTTTAGTTGGACTGTTTCGTCCTTTTACATTTAATGTAATTATTGGTGTGGTTTGATTTAAGGCTACCATCTTGTTATTGTATTTTTGTCTCATCTTTTCATTGGTACTTTGTTTCATAATTGCCTTTGCATTCCAGGCTAGCTCAATAATAGAGATTCATTTGGGGAAGAAAATCAAGTATCTTACTGTTCTTTCTATGTTTTTAATTTAACTATAGAGAGGGAACTTTTTCACAAAGCTGGGATTCAGTGCCTCCTAGACTTCAATGTGCGTATGATTTACCTTTGGATAGTGTTAAAAGATCCTGAGATTATGACTCAGGAGTTCTGAAATGGGGCCTGAGATAATGCATTTCTAACAAGTTTCTGAGTGATACTGAGCTGCTGGTCCAATGCTCTAAATTTGTAGTCAACTTTAATCTTCTTACTGCCCAAACATCATAGCTTTCTCCTGTGTCTTAGCAGATCTTTGAGAGAGAATCAGTTAAACCAGTTTTTCAGAACTCTTCACATAAGTAAGGAGATTTATTTTAAAGTAACTTGGAACATAAAATAAAAATAAAAGCGGGGTAAACACAAAGTAGAAAGATGGCCTGGTAAGAATGGATCAAAGGTATATGAGATTCAAATAAAGAAAGAAAACAAATCTATTTTTTATGGCATTCAGAAGTCAAGTAAATAAAATATTATTATAAGTTGTTTTGTAAAGATCTATTCAGTTTTACTTGGTGCGAACTCTGGATGAAATCTTCTCCCCAGGATACCAAGAAATATCTTCCACTCAAGATGTTTTGTGGCTCGGCGCCTGTGGCTCAAGCAGCTAAGGCGCCAGCCACATACACCTAAGGTGGCGGTTTGGAATCCAGCCCGGACCCACCAAACAACAATGACGGCTGCAACCAAAAAAATAGCCGGGCGTTGTGGCGGGCACCTGTAGTCCCAGCTACTTGGGAGGCTGAGGCAGGAGACTCACTTGAGCCCAGGAGTTGGAGGTTGCTGTGAGCTGTAATGCCACGGCACTCTACCCAGGGGGATAGCTTGAGGCTCTGTCTCAAAGAAAAAAAAAAAGATGTTTTGTTTCCTACTGAATTTGGTTGCCTGCTCAATAATATAAACCTAAATAGACAATGTTGCCTTTAATCTTTTTAATCCAAGAATCTGTCTCGCTCCTGTCTCCCAATTTTGGAATCTCTTTCAGTAAAGTTCTCAGATTGCTAAAGATGAGAGTACGTAGTCTTTAAAAATTGTTACATCCACACTGAAAGAAGAGATGTACTCTTCTCTAGCCTCTGCTATTCATGTTTTTAGATGCCCATTTTCACAGATACTATCTAGTGCATTGGTAACCATTGATCATTTTCTATGTAGATTCAAGCTTCTGAATTATGGAAGTGCATTCACAGACAATGGAAGAAACTAGTGAAGTCTATTAATCCCAGAGGGAAGGACAGCCACCTAACAAAAAAGTAACCAAAATGATAGAAGAGTTGATGTATTTTTTTTCATTCACCCTTATACTGCTGAGGCTGCTTGTGCCCATATCTTCTTTATCAAATTGCAGGTAGAAAAGGAAAATTATTAGAAGTAAAAGCTTCTTCCTACCTACGTTTTTACTGCTGCTATTCCTCCTACTTATCTTTTATTCTTTCAGAGTTTGTTTCAGCATAATTATTTGATTAGGTTCTATGTTATTACTCATTTTTATAGACCCAATAGCTAGTATAGTGCCATGACACAATGGATGTTCAATAATATTTGCTAAATGAATGAATGAGTATATTACATGTACAGTAATTTATTCCTTAAACCTTTTTCACCTTTTCCTGACTCACTAAGAAAATGGAAAAAACATACATTGACATTTAAACACTTATGTATACTGTGAAACTGGAATGAGTAATCTATTTGGTTTTTATTCAGAGCAAGGGATAAAGATGCATTACTTTCTGTTAATTTTCTGAATACCAAGACCAGTGAAATGATTTCTCATACTTACAACAATCTCTTAAATATTTGCCACACAAAGTGGTTGATCAACCAGAAATATCTTTTCTAATTTAAAAATAAAAATGAAATCTTACTTATCTAACCTCAGAACCCTCGGTAATCTGAAGCCATTATTATCTGTGGTAGACACAGTGATGTGCCAGCCTGACTACCTTCAATAAAGGGCTTTTTGCCTCATCTGCTAATAGTACTGTTGGTAGGCAACCTTCAGTTGTCAGACCCTTCCTTGTCACCTGAGCTACAAAGAGTCATCTAGCCCAATGTCACATACCTTACCTGATGACCCACATCTAATGACCAACTGATGCAAAGGTAAAATGACCCCGCCATCTTGATTCTACTTGGAAAAACTCTGAAAGGGCATTCTAGTATCAAAGTTCTCTCTAGGGTCAGCCATGGCTATTGTTGGGCCTGCCTTGTACCTCAACTCCTCCCTCTCTCTAAGCCTTGCTTCCTTCTCCTAGTGCCGCAAGAGTACTCCCTAATCAATAGTTTGCATGTTAAACTTTATCTCAAAGCCGACTTCTTGGGGAGCTCAACCTATGATAACATTATTTCCATGTAATTTTTAGACAAAATAAAGAAATTGTTTATAAGTATCCAATGAGGAAAAATTGCTAAATTTTGTGGTATCTACTCTTTTTAAATTAAATCATAGCTGTGTACATTAATGTAACTATGGGGTACAATGTGCTGGGTTTATATACAATTTGAAATACTTTCATGAAACTGGTTAACATAGCCTTCACCATATTTTCTTAGTTATTATGTTAAGACATTTATATTCTACACTTAGTAGATTTAACATGTACCCTTGTAAAATAAGGGGGGAGGATAGCTGGAGAGAGGGTGATTGGTGGAACCACACTTATGGTATCTACTCTTTGAAAGGACACTTGTGCTAGGTCAGAGCTGCTTGACAAAAAATCCATGTTGTCAAGGTTGCTGCTTCCTGATACTTTTTTATTTCATCCTTGTGTTTATGGTGCCGGGGAGTGGGCTGGTAGTTACATTGCCATGGTGATTCCCCTGCAGTGAAAAAGAGCATCATTTGAGGTTTTTTCTTTGTTCAATGGAGTTAGAGTTGGTGAAGTAGTTACCAAGTTGACATTCCTCCAATAATGCTGACGTGATCTAAGATCTGGAACTATCACTTCATCCCTGAAGAAACCATGTGATTTCCAGAAACATGTGGCTTTGGAAGACCAACCTTAGAAATTCTCTCTGGATTGTTAAATCATCCTCTCACCAGTCCTTCTGGGTCTTTTCCCTCATTACTTTGTAGTCTTCCTCCCAAAATTTATTTCTGTATCTGTTTATATGATGTGCTGATAATTTCATGCAGAAAGGACTAGAGAGAGGTCTCCATGGTGAGAGTTCTTTGGTTGATGCTTGCATAGTTATAAATCCACAACTTAATTTTATTTCTTGTCTTGAAATTGCCATGTTCTTTGTCTTTAGTGATGTGTAAGAGAAGCCATTAGGGCTCATACAACAACTTGTGAAACAGGTAGTGCCAAGCTTTATCAGAGGTTCAATCTCTCTTTTCCATTTCTTTTTTTCCTTCTTTAGGAATCCAAAGTCCTCATATGTTTTGTACTCTGTCTTCTCCCCATTCCTTTATTATAAAACTGAGACTAAAGTATAAATAAATAATAAAATCAGTATATCAACTCCCCCGGGGGATGGATTTTTAAATAGAAACAAAGTAATTAGTCTCCAATTATGGAATTTTACACATTGAAAAAGTATGTGAAGAAAAAAAGTATGGGAAGAACAGAAAGAGGCTAGGGAAGATCTATGCATTAATTCCTCTGTGCTTCATTCTCCCCACCTGTAAAAAGAACTAGTAGTATTATCTACTCTTGAAGGTTATTGTGTGGACTAAATGGGAAGGACATGTAAAGTGCTTAGAACAGTGTTGGAGTTATCTATTGCTTTTGTTTGAGACAGGGTACAGAAGCATCATCAATAGCTCACTGCAACCTCATACTACTGGACTTAAGCAATCCTCCCACCTCAGTCTCCTGAGTAGCTGGGACTACAAGCATGCATCACTATGCTCAGCTGATTTTTCTATCTTTTGTAAATATGAGGTTTCACTATGTTGCCCAGGCTAGCATCAAACTCCTGGGTTCAAGTGATCTTCCCACCTCAACCTCCCATGAGTCACCACATCTGGCATATTGCTATTTTTATATTAATCTTAATTTTTACTCATTGAGACAAATTTCCTTCTGTGTCTTTAACCTGAAGTATTAAATCACCAAAAGTCTGTTTTTCTATTTATGTGGAAGCTATAAAGCCTTGCCATTCAAACAGTGGTCCATGGACCAGAAGCATCAGCCATAGCCAGGAGCTTATTAGAAGTGCAAAATCTCAAGCTCCATTCGAGACCCACTAAGGCAGAAATAGGTATTTTGGCAAGATTTCCAGGTGATTTCCATACACATTAAAGTTTGAGAAGACTTGCAGTAGGTATAGTGGTTTAAAATAGGGGTTTTGAAATCAAGGAGACCCTAGTTCCAGTTTACTGTTTGTGAAACCTTAGTGAGGCAAGTTACTTAACTTGGCTGAGTTTCAGGTCCATAATGTATAAAATGTGAGATAATCATATCTATTTCGTAGGGTTGTTGTGAGGATTAAAATGTGAAAATATTTTAAGCACTTATTTATATGTCTGCTGGGCAAATAACAAGTGCTAGATGAATTGTGGCTATAACTATACAAAACCATCTCTGGGCTTTTGAAACATGCAATTTCAAGCTCCCAAGGGCAAAGAATTTGACCTACTTCAATACAGGATTATTCATACATTTATATGATTTTACAGATATATGGGGGAAAAATGGTTAAGTCTATTTTGTATTAGAAAGGATTTCTCTTTGTGCCTCTCTGAGCTTCTACTGCCCTGCTGGGTAAGATTCATTCATATTACACACAGAGGTGACCAGTTGGCTATGGCATGTGAGGTAACAACAAATCAAGGCAAGTATTTGACTCTTTTTAGATATCACTCTTCCTGACAGTGAGATGACAGCTTTGTTTAGGTCTGTGAATCTGAATGTAGTCCTCCCAGAAACTGTTTGGAGACAAAATTCTAAAGTTGTTGAATTTGGTGTGGCAACCACAAGCTCTACATCTCAAACTCACTTCACATTAATCTCATGGCTAAGAGCAGGGACTCAGGAGCCATGTCATGAGAGTTAAAATTTCATCATTTGTGAAACAGGGATTATTATAGCTCCACCCTCTAATGGTGGTTAGGAGAATAGAATGAGATAATCTTTGTAAAGAACTTAGCACAGTACCTGATTCATAGTGAGCACTCAGTAAATGGTGGGACTGCAAGATAGTAGTACAACCTCTATGGAAAATAGTATGGAGGTACCTCAAAGAACTACAAGCAGACCTACCATTAGATCTAGCAATCCCACAACTAGGTATTTAACCAAAGGGAAAGAAAAAACACATTTTATAAAAAAAAAAAAAAACACTCACACTTGAATATTTATAGCAGCACAATTCACAATCACAAAGATGTGGAAACAACCCAAGTGCCATCAATACATGAGTGGATTAATAAAATATAGTATATGTTTACCATGTAGTACTAATCAGCCATAAAAAATATGGTGATCTAGTATCTTTTGTATCAAGCTGGATGGAACTACAGATTATTCTTCTAAGTGAAGTATCACAAGATAGAAAAACAAACACCAAACGTACTCAATACTAAATTGGAACTAGTCAGTCAACACTTATGTGCACATATGGAAGTATTTGGGAATCAAATAGGTGGGGGGATGGGGAGTTGGGTTAATTCACACCTTCTAAGTACAGTATACACATTCTGTATGAAAATCACACAGAAACCTTGACCTGAAATGTACAAAAGCAAATTGTGTAACCAAAACAAATGTAGCTCTATAATATTCTGTAATGAAAAAAATTATAAAACATTTAAAAAGTAAGCTGTTATTGTTGTAATACACTTGTTACATCTGTTTTCCCTAGAACTTTGTATTTGGCATTTCTGACTCCAGCCTATTTTCTTGGCCTCACCACTGATTTGGGGGCTCTATTCAGCCTCTAACTAAATCTATCACAAGTTTGGTTGGAAGAATTAGAGTTATTATCATGACACACAAAGGAAAGGTGAGATGACTTAGTAGATTTCCATATAAGGTCACTTCCTAGATGACTGAGTATTGGAAGAACGAATTTCAGTGATGTTGACATGTATCCAGGCTCTGAGAGACTCTCAGCCATTTTCAGGCTTTTAATGAGTTCCCCAAGGAGAAACAGAAGATACCATCCCAGCAAGTCTTTTCCCCATACCTGAATTATTTGTCGTTCAGTTGCTAGTGCTCTGGAGACTAACACATTGGTACCCTTTGCTGCAGAGTACTGAAAGGATAAACTTAAACAAATTCTTTATCAACCGTTTCTGGCAATGCAGAACAATTTGGAAATAGAATGGAGTGACACATGGAAACTTGGAGCATATGCCCATGGAACATCCTAAAATAGAACATAATAAGGATTTGGGAGACTTCAGTAACCTGAACTAGTCAATAAATTGTGACCAATGACATCTCTTTGGATGAGCTTCCACAGCCTTTCTGAAATACTACTTCATGTGTAATTAGTACTAAACATCAAAGAAACTTTATTAAACTTTGCCTGGATGTCCAAAGTTTCCTTACAATAGATAGATATTTGGAAGTAGAATTCTTCAATAAAAGGGTAGAAACATATTTTGGATTTTCAGTACATTTGCCAAATTGTTTTCCAAAAGGATCCAAAGTATCCTCCCATGAACAGTGTATAAATATGCCCTTCTGAGAGCACCAGTGATTGCTCAGAGTGTTGTCTTTGGTCCTTCTCTAATTTTATGGTTAAGATTCCCATCTCATTATTTCATATGCTTTTATTTGATGCAGTTTATCATTTAACACATAAATATATAGATTATTTATGGGAGTTTTTTCTTTAGTTCTTTGTTATTAACTAGAGCTTGTTTTATCCTACTAGACAGTTTTATGTTATATTTTTGATTAGCATCTTTATATATTAAAATAAAGTAGTTCTTTGTTATGTTTTTTCACCTATTATTCTCCTATTTACTTCCATCTATGGTGGATTTTTATTGTCATGGTATAGAAATTTACAATTTTTATGTAGTCAAATTTATCTACCTTTCTTTTCTATTTTTTTTTTCTTGTAGTTTCTGGCTGGGGCTGGGTTTGAACCTGCAACCTCTGGCATATGGGGCCAGCGTCCTACTCCTTTGAGCCACAGGTGCCACCCCTCTTTTCTAATTTATTTTCACATTGCTTTTATTCTTATAACTCTGTCCCAATTCAGAGAGTAAGTGAATATTTGCCCATATTTTCTCTTAACAAGCACAACCAGTTTTAGAAAGTATAAAAATGATTCTTTCAAGGTCGAATATGGCCAAAATGATTTCACTTTACTTATGATAACTAAACTATTCATAGAACATATGAATTTTAAGGCACTCATAAATTGAATGTAAATATAATTATTTCAGGGCTTAAATAAAATTATCCTTCAGAGGATTTTATAGGGTACTTTAGAAAAAAAATATATGTGAGAAAAGAATAGTAACTATTATAAAAATGAAGCTGTAAATGGTCTTGTTAGAGAACTTCTATATTTCTGATTCATTGAAAGAAATAACTTAATATTATCTTTTTGGTCATTCATTTAGCTTCATTTGCAACAAATATTTAATAAGTACTCATATATTCAGATACTATTGTATCATGTCAATAACCTTGTCTTATACTAATTGACTTTTCAAAGGTCTTGCTTAGAAAACAACAGACATACTTTTAAATAAAAGAAACCATATTAGGAAATATATTAAGTTTTATCTTAATAGTCTATGTTTCTATTATGAATACTCACACAGAAGAATGTATGAACTGTTATGTAAAATAAATACATGTAAGGAAGAGAGGTAAGGCAAAAAGAGGAGTGGTAAGATGACAGATGAATTTATTAGTTCCTATAAATTTTTTTTCTTTTTTTATTGTTGTTTTTTATTCATTGAAGGTACAAAGAATTAGGTTACACTGGTTGCATGTGTTAGATAAAGTCCCTCTTATAATTGTGTCCCACTGCCAAGGGGTGTGCCACACACCATGACCCCGCATACCCTTCCGTCCTCCCCTCTCCCCAATTGCTCATTCCCCTACCCTACCTTGTATTAGTTCATCTGCTGCCTTCATATTACAATTGAGGACATTGGATTCTTGCTTCTCCGTTCTTGTGATGCTTTACTAAGAAGGATGTGTTCTACCTCCATCCAGATTAATACAAAAGATGTAAAGTCTCCATCTTTTTTAGTGGCTGAATAGTATTCTGTGGTAAACATACACCACAGCTTGTTAATCCATTCCAGGTTTGGTGGGCATTTAGGCCATTTCCACATTTTGGTGATTACAAATTGAGCTGCAATAAACAGTCTAGTGCAAATGTCCTTCTGATAAAAGGATGTTGTTTCTTCTGGGTAGATGCCTAGTAATGGCATTGCAGGATCAAATGGGAAGTCTAATTTGAGTTCTTTGAGGATTCTCCACATTTCCTTCCAAAAAGGTTGTATCAAATGGCAGTCCCACCAGCATTATAAAACCGTTCCCTTCTTTCCACATCCACGCCAGCATCTGCAGCTGTGAGACTTTGTGATGTGGGTCATTCTCACTGGGGTTAGGTGATGTCTCAGGGTAATTTTGATTTGCATTGCTCTGATGATTAGGGGCGATAAGCATTTTCTCATGTTTGTTAGCCACTTGTCTGTCTTCTTTAGGGAAGGTTCTATTCATGTCTCCTGCCCAGTGATATATGGGATTGTTGGGTCTTTTTTGTTGACTAATTTGAGTTCTCTATAGATCCTAGTTATCAAGCTTTTGTCTGATTCATAATATGCAAATATCTTTTCCCATTCTGAAGGTTGTCTGTTTGCTTTGGTTGTTGATTCCTTAGCTGTAATAAGAAGTTGGTTTTTCAAAAACATAAATAAAATCGAAAAGACTTTGGCCAGATTGAAGAGAAACAGAAAAGTAAAATCTCTAACAACTCCAATCAGAATTGACAAACGGGAAATAATAAGAGATGCCACAGAGATACAAGAGATCATTTCTGAGTACTACAAAAACTCTAGGTCCAGAAATTTGGCAATGTGGAGGAAAAATATCAATACCTGGAATCATACCCTCTCCCTAGACTTAAGAAAAAATAGATCTCTTGAAAAGACTGAATTCAAGAACTGAGATCAAAAAAAAAAAACAATAAAAAAGAAAAAACTCCCAGCAAAAAAATGCCCTGGTCCAGATGGCTTCACACCAGAATTCCATCAAAGCTTCAAAGAAGACCTATATCCATACTACAGAAATTATTACAAAAAATTGAGAAGGAAGGAATCTTCTCCAACACATTCTATGAAGCAAACATCACCCTGATACCAAAACCAGGAAAAGACCTAAGTAAAAAAAAGAATTTCAGACTAATTTCACTAATGAAAATAGATGCAAAAATTCTCAACAAAATCCTAGCCAATAGACTACAGCTTCTCATCAAAAAAGTCATAGATTATGAAAAAGTAGGTTTCATCCCAGGGATGCAAGGCTGGTTTAACATACGCAAGTTCATAAACGTAATTCACCATATCAACAGAAGCAAAAACAAAGACTATATGATCCTTTCAATAGTTGTAGAAAAAGCATTCAATAAAATCCAGCATCTTTTTCTAATTAGAACACATAAGAATATAGGCATAGGTGGCACACTTCTTAATCTGACTGAAGCCATCTACAACAAACCCACAACTAATATTGTACTGAATGGAATAAAACTAAAAGCTTTTCCAATTAGAACTGGAACCAGATAAGATTGTCATCTATCACCACTACTATTCAACATAGTGCTGGAAGTTCTAGCCAATAGAATCAGGCAAGAGAAGGAAATAAAGGGCATCCAAATGGGCATAGAGGAAATCAAACTCTTGCTCTTTGCCGATGATATGATCTTATTCTTAGATAACTCCAAAGACTCAACCACAAGACTCCTGGAAGTAATCGAAAAATACAGCAATATCTCAGGATATAAAATCAGTGTCTACAAATCAGTAGCCTTTGTATATGCCAATAATAGCCAAGATGAGATGCTAATCAAGGACACAGTTCCCTTCACAGTAGCTTAAAAAAAAAAAGAAATAAAGAAATATCTAGGAACATACATAACAAAAGAGGTGGAGGACCTCTACAAAAAAAAATTACCAAACCTTAAGAAAAGAAATAGCATAGGATTTTGTGCTATTTCTTTTGCACAAATGGAAGAACAAAGCATGCTCATGGCTGGGAAGAATCAACATTGTGAAAATGTCTGTACTACCTAAAGCAATCTACAGATGCAATCCTCATTAAAATACCACCATCAGTTTCCACAATGACACAAAAGACAAAACTAAGCAATGGACTTTCACAAAATAAGTTGAATAGAACGCTACCACACTTATCAATTATCTCAATAAATGTCAATGGCTTGAATTCCCCACTGAAGAGGCACAGATTGGCTGATTGGATTAAAAAACACAAGCCATCTATTTGCTGTCTGCAGGAAACACACTTCACATCAAAAGACAAATTAAAACTCAGAGTTAAGGGTTCCAGTTAATTTTTCAGGCAAACGGAATTCAGAAGAAAAGAGGGATTACAATCTTATTTTCAGGTATATGTGGATTTAAAGCAACCAAAGTCAAAAAAGACAATGATGGTCACTTCATATTGGTCAAGGGAAAATTACAAGAAAAATTTCAATTTTAAATATTTATGCACCCAAATTAAATGCTCCCAGATTCTTGAAACAGACCTTGCTTAGTCTGAGCAATATGATATCCTATAACATCCCATAATAAGAGAGAACTTTCTAAGAAAATGACATGAAGGCTACATTAACCAGTTTGATGAGAGTATTTCAAATTGTATATGAAAATACCATACTGTACCCTGTGATTGCATTAATGTACACAGCTATAATGTAATAAAAACAAATAAATAAATAAAACAGAGAACTTTAATACTCCTCATACAGAGATGGACAGATCCTCTAAACAGAAATTAAACAAAGATATTAGAGATTTAAATGAGACCCTAGAACAGGCGTCTGCAAACTCTGGCCCGCGGGCCACATGCGGCCCGGTCCGGCCCACCGGGTGTTTTTGCCACTGCTGCCTATCCTGCTTAGCAGCCGACTCGTCCCAGGGCCCTCAGTCTGGCCCTCCAATGGTTTGAGGGACAGTGAACTGGGCCCCTGTTTAAAAAGTTTGAGGAATCCTGCCCTGGAACAACTGTGCTTGATAGACGTATATAGAACACTCCATCCCAAAGATAAAGAATATACATTCTTCTCATCATCCCATGGAACATTCTCCAAAAATGATCATATCCTAAGACACAAAACAAACCTCAACAGAATCAAAAGAACTGAAATTCTACCTTGCATCTTCTCAGATCACAAGGCACTAAAAGAGGAACTCCAACAAAAACGTTCAACCTCACACAAAGGCATGGAAGTTAAACAACCTTATGCTGAATCACAGTTAGGTGCAGGAAGAAATAAAAAAGGAAATTATTAACTTCCTTAAGCACAACAACAAGGATGACACAAGCTACCAAAACCTATGGGATACAGCAAAAGCAGTTCTGAGAGGAAAATTCATCACTTTAGAAGCATACATTCAAAAATCAGAAAGAGTATCAACAAACTCACAAGCCATCTGATGGAACTGGAAAAAGAAGAACAATCTAAGCCTAAGCCCAACAGAAGAAAAGAAATATCCAAAATAAAATCAGAGATTAATGAAATTGAAAACAAAGAATTATTCAGAAAATTAATGAAACAAGGAGTTGGTTTTTTGAAAAAAATAAATAAAATAGATAAACCTTTGGCCAGATTAACTAGAAATAAAAAAGCAAAATCTCTAGTGACCTCAATCAGAAATGGCAAAGGGGAAATAACAACTGATGCCACGGAGATACAAGAGATTATCTCTGAATATTACCAGAAACTGAAATTTGACAATGTGAAGGAAATGGATCAATATTTGGTTTTTGGGCTTTTTAAAATTTTTTTATTAAATCACAGCAGTGTACGTTAATACTACCATGGGGTACAGTGTACTGTTTCTGTATACAATTTGAAATACTTTCATCCAACTGGTTAACATAGCCTTCATGTCATTTTCTTAGTTATTGTGTTAAGATATTTATATTCTACATTTAGAGAGATTCACATGTACCCTTATAGGATGAACCATAGGCGTGATCCTGCCAATCACCCTCCCTCCACCCACCCTCCCCTCTTCCCTCACCTCCCTCTCCCCTTTCCCCATATTCCTGGGATAAAATTTCATAGTAGGGCTGAGTACATTGGATACTTTTTCTTCCATTCTTGGGATACTTTGCTAAGAAGAATATTTTCCAGCTCTATCCATGTAAACATGAAGGAGGTAAAGTCTCCATCTTTCTTAATGGCTGCATAGTATTCCATGGTGTACATATACCATAATTTATTGATCCATTCGTGGATCAATGGGCTCTTGGGCTTCTTCCATGACCTAGCAATTATGAATTGGGCTGCAATTAACATTCTGATACAAATATCTTTATTGTAGTATGATTTTTGGTCTTCTGGATATATACCTAATAGAAGAATTATAGGATCAAATGGCAGGTCCATTTTGAGTTCTTTACGTGTTCTCCAGATGTTTTTCCAAAAGGAATGTATTAGTTTGCAATCCCACCAGCAGTGTAGAAGTATTCCCTTTTCTCCACAACCATGCCAGCATCTGTGATTTTGGGATATGGGTTAATCTTACTGGTGTTAGATGATATCTCAAAGTAGTTTCTGATGTGCATTTCTCTGATGATAAAGGATGGTGAGCATTTTTTCATATGTTTGTAGGCCATGCACCTGTCTTCTTCAGAGAAGTTTCTCTTCAAGTCCCTTGCCGACCTTGAGAGGGGATCACTTGTTCTCTTCTTGCTAATATGTTTGAGTTCTCTGTGGATTCTGGTTATTAAACCTTTGTCAGAGACATAACCAGCCGGATGAATATTTGGAATCACACCCTCTCCCTAGACTTAGCCCAGATGAAATAGATCTCCAGAACAGACCAACTTCGAACACTGAGATCAAAGAAACAATAAAAAATCTCCCAACAACAAAAAAATGCCCTGGTCTGGATGACTTCACACCAGAATTCTATCAAAACTTCACAGAGCTTATCCCTATAATGCAGAAATTATTCCCAAAAATTGAGGGGGAAGGAATCTTCCCCAACACATTCTATGAAGCAAACATCACTCTGATACCATAACCAGGAAAAGACCCAACTAAAAAGGAGAATGTCAGACCAATTTCACTAATGAATGCAAAAATTCTAAACAAAATCCTAGCCACTAGATTACAGCTTATTATCAAAAAAGTCATACATCATGATTAAGTAGGTTTCATCCCAGGGATGCAAGGCTGGTTTAAGATACACAACTCTATAAACATTATTCAACTATATCAACAGAAGTAAAACCGAAGACTATATGATCCTCTCAATAGATGCAGAAAAAGCATTTGACAAAATCCAGCATCCTTTTCTAATTAGAACACTGAGGAGTACAGGCAGGGGTGGCATATTTCTTAAACTGATTGAAGCTATCTATGGCAAACCCACAGCTACTATTTTACTGAATGGAGTAAAACTAAAAGCTTTTCCTCTTAGAACTGGAACCAGACAAGGTTGTCCTCTGTCACCATTACTATTCAACACAGTGCTGGAAGTTCTAGCCAATACAATTAGACAAGACAAGAAAATAAAGGGCATCCAAATTGGAGCAGAAGAGGTCAAATTCTCCCTCTTTGTTGATGATATGCTCTTATACTTAGAGAACCCTAAAGAATCAACCATAGACTCTTGGAAGTCATTAACAAATACAGTAATGTTTCAGGATATAAAATCAATGTCCACAAGTCAGTTGCTTTTGTATATGCCAACAGCCAAGATGAGAGGTTAATTAAAGACACTCCCTTCACCATAGCCCCAAAGAAAATGACATACTTAGGAATATACCTAACAAAAGAGGCGAAGGACCTCTATAAAGAAAGTTATGAAACCTTAAGAAAGGAAATAGCAGAGGACTTTAACAAATGGAAGAACATACCATGATCATGGCTGGGAAGAATCAACATTGTTAAAATGTTTATACTTCCCAGAGCAATTTACCAATTCAACACCATCCCTATTAAAATACCAACATCCTATTTTCAAGACTTGGAAAAAATGATTCTGTGTTTTGTATGGAACCAGAAAAAAACCCCGGATAGCTAAGGCAGTTCTTAGTAATAAAAACAAAGCTGGGGGTATCACCATACCAGAATTTAGGCTGTACTACAAGGCCATTAGTGGTCAAGACAGCATGGTACTGGCACAAAAATAGAGACATAGACATTTGGAATCGAACAGAAAACCAGGAAATGAAACCAACAACTTACAGCCACCTAATCTTCGATAAACCTAACAAGAATGTCCACTGGGTGAAGGACTCCCTATTCAATAAATGGTACTAGGAGAACTGGATATCCACATGTAAAAGACTGAAACTGGACCCGCACCTTTCTCCACTCACAAAAATTGATTCAAAATGGATAATGAACTTAAATTTAAGGCATGAAATGATAAAAATCCTCAAAGAAAGAATAGGAAAAACATTGGAAGATATTGGCCTGGGGAAAGACTTTATGAAGAAGACTGCCATGGCAGTAGCAACAGCCACAACAATAAACAAATAGGATTTAATTAAATTGAAAAGCTTCTGTACAGCCAAGGAGACAACAGCCAAAGAAAATACACAACTTACCCAATGGGAAAGGATATTTCCATATTTTGAATCAGACAAAAGTTTAATAACTAGGATCTATACAGAACTTCAATTAATCTACAAGAAAAAAACCAACAATCCCATACATTAATGGGAAAGAGACATGAACAGAACCTTCTCTAAAGAAGATAGATGAATGGCTTGCAAATACATGAAAAAATGTTCATCATCCCTAATTATTAGAGAAATTCAACTAAAACCATCCTGAGATATCATCTAACCCCAGCGACAATGGCCTATACCACAAAATCTCAAAACTGCAGATGCTGGAGTGGATGTGGAGAGAAAGGAATACTGCAACCTAATACAACCTTTTTGGAAGAAAGTATGGAGAAATCTCAAAGAACTCAATCTAGACCTCCCATTTGATCCTGCAATCCCATTACTGGGCATCTATCCAGAAAGAAAAAAAAATATTTTATTATAAAGATATTTGTACTAGGCTGTTTATTGCAGCCCAATTTACAATCGGTAAAATGTGGAAATAGCCTAAATGCCCTTCAACCCAGGAATGGATCGGCAAGCTATAGTATATTATTCAACCATTTAAAAAATGGAGATTTTGCAGCATTTGTACTAACCTGGATGGAGGTGGAACACATTATTCTTAGTGAAGCATCACAGGAATGGAGAAGTATGAATCCTATGTATTCAACTTTGATATGAGGACAATTAATGACAATAACATGGTGGGGCATAGGGGTAGGGGTGAGCAGACAGAGAAGTAGGAAGGGGGTGAGGGTAAGGACAAAAAAAAAAGAAAAGAAAACAGTGACTAATTCTCACATAAACTGGATTTGATTTTGACTAAAGTATATCACTTAAACATTAATTTTTACTTCAACTTGTTAATATGTTGTTTATGATACAGGATGCTGTTTTCTCATTTAAAAGTGAATTATATTTGTAATTTCCCCTTTAAAATAACATATTTTTTCCAATTTCAATATCAGGTGTGTCCAGATCAAGCAGAATGATTTTGAAGTATTTCTTCTTTTTCTATTGTCTATAAGATTTGGCATGATCTGTTTTTTGAAATTATCTTTTATTTTTACTTATAAGTATTAGTTGTCTATTTTTTGAGACTTTGGAAAAAAATAATAAGAAGTTAATTGATGACTCCATACTGAAACTCAGAGTCAAAGCATTCTATAATAGACATACTCTTATTAGACAATGTGAATGTTACTTTCTTTGCATTACTATTATTATTATTATTATTGCTTAATACTTTGTTACAGCAATCATCTGATTTCTTTTCTGAATATATTTATCCTCATTCATTCTTTATGAGGTTTTTGTTTGTAGTCCTTATCTTAAACATTGTTATTGTTGTTAAATTTTAAGCTTTTTTAATTCTGTGAAGGCAAAAAGTGGAAACCTAATAATCACAAGTATATGTAAAAATAAAAAAAATACCATCATCATGCTTTCAAGAATTGGAAAAAATAATTCTTCCTTTTGCATGGAACCAGGAGAAACCCCGTATAGTCAAGGCAACTCTTACTAATAAAAACAAAGCCGTGGTATCACCCTACAAGACTTTGGCTATACTACAAAGCCACAGTGATCAAAACAGGATAGTATTGACACCAAAATACAGACATTGACATTTGGCACTGAATAGAAAACCATGAGATGAAGATAACATCTTATAGCCCCTTGATCTTTCATAAACCAAACAAGAACATAAACAGGGGAAAAGAATCCCTATTTGATAAGTGGTGCTGAGAAAACTGGATAACCACATGTAAAAGACTGAAACTGGACCCATATCACTCACCACTTACAAAAATTGATTCAAATGGATAAAAGATTTAAATCTAAGGCATGAAACCATAAAAATCCTCAAAGAAAGAGTGGAGAAAATACTTGAAGATATTGGCCTGAGGAAAGATTTTATGAAGAAGACTTCCATGGCAATTGCAACAACAACAAAAATAAACAAATGGGACTTAATTAAACTGAAAAGCTTCTGTATAGCTAAGGATCAACAACCAAAGCAAACAGACAACCTTCAGAATGGGAAAAGATATTTGCATATTATGAATCAGACAAAAGCTTGATAACTAGGATCTATAGAGAACTCAAATTAGTCAACAAAAAAGACCCAACAATCCCATATATCACTGGGCAGGAGACATGAATAGAACCTTCCCTAAAGAAGACAGACAAGTGGCTAACAAACATGAGAAAATGCTTATCGCCCCTAATCATCAGAGCAATGCAAATCAAAATTACCCTGAGACATCACCTAACCCCAGTGAGAATGACCCACATCACAAAGTCTCACAGCTGCAGATGCTGGCGTGGATGTGGAAAGAAGGGAACGGTTTTATAATGCTGGTGGGACTGCCATTTGATACAACCTTTTTGGAAGGAAATGTGGAGAATCCTCAAAGAACTCAAATTAGACTTCCCATTTGATCCTGCAATGCCATTACTAGGCATCTACCCAGAAGAAACAACATCCTTTTATCAGAAGGACATTTGCACTAGACTGTTTATTGCAGCTCAATTTGTAATCACCAAAATGTGGAAATGGCCTAAATGCCCACCAAACCTGGAATGGATTAACAAGCTGTGGTGTATGTTTACCACAGAATACTATTCAGCCACTAAAAAAGATGGAGACTTTACATCTTTTGTATTAATCTGGATGGAGGTAGAACACATCCTTCTTAGTAAAGCATCACAAGAACGGAGAAGCAAGAATCCAATGTCCTCAATTGTAATATGAAGGCAGCAGATGAACTAATACAAGGTAGGGTAGGGGAATGAGCAATTGGGGAGAGGGGAGGACGGAAGGGTATGCGGGGTCATGGTGTGTGGCACACCCCTTGGCAGTGGGACACAATTATAAGAGGGACTTTATCTAACACATGCAACCAGTGTAACCTAATTCTTTGTACCTTCAATGAATCCCAAACAATAAAAAAAATGAAACTTCAGCAGACCTAAAATATAGTGACAGAGCATCCAACATGTTCCCCCGTCCACTTTTGTTCTGCTTGTTTTCAATTCAAGCTATCGTACTTGTACAAGTTATTGTGAATGCTCTGTGATTTGAATAAGGGGCACATGAGAGGTTTTCTATCTTGATTTGTAGCTTGAATAGGAGTTGATGTTTCTGGAGTATTTTTCCTAATGACCCTTGCCATAAAGAAGCCTATGTAAATATTTCGCATGTTAAAGAAAATATCACAAAATCATTTAGAGCAATGATATTGAAGCAGAAGTATGAATCAGAATACATGGACCACTATGAAATCACCTATGCACCTAGGCCTCATCCCTGTTGTGGTAGATGCATTGCCCATATCTCCCCTCAGAGAAGAGCCTGCTGCTCAGCTACTGAAAATACAGCCATCAGACAGCCTCTAGAAGTCAGCCCCTTCAGGTCCTCCTCAGCTGCAGAGATACCTTTGGCTCTAGGTCACACACTTCCAAGAACAGCAGGCAACATGGACACAAAAAGCATTACTTCAAACTTATCTGCTGTGTTGGCTGAGGTTTGTCTGACCTGTATTGAAGTTATACTTCTCTGTCCAATCCACTTCTTTGCCCATCCCTTCACAGGTATCAATCCTCAATAAACACCTTGCCCCCCATACTGCATATCAGTGTCTGATTCTGGAATTCCAACCTGAAATATCTGGAGAATTTCATTCCATAGATCCGGGATGGGGGTGCCCAAGCTTATATATTTTGAAAAGACTCCCTTAGATGATTCATTTATAAACCCCATTTAAGAAATATCTGATTTAGGATGTTTCATAAATCCCAAAAACTGTGTACAAACATATTACGATTATTATATAGTCCTAAGGCATAATTTCTGAGAGATTTCATACACAAAGATTATTAGATTCTGACACCATTGAAAATTCTTGATGGTATCCAGCTTGTAGAACTAGTAATATAAATTGTTGAATAAAGTAATTTTAGAGTTGAAATGCTGCTTAGAAACCAACCATACTTATTTTGCAAAAGAAGAAACTGAATCCTTCTTAGAGAACAGTGATAGCACCAGAGCCAAATCCCAGGCCTCTTTATTTTTACTCCAGCATAGAAAATCTAAAAAGCTCGCATTCAAATGTTAATTTTCAATTTTCTTTACTACTACTTCTTCTAGTAAGTTCTACTAACTTTTCTGAAATCAATTAACTTGAGGTTTATATCCTTGGATCTTTTTCTTCTCAGTATTAGAGATGCTAATAAGTGTGAAATGGTGAATGATAGGTTTCTTCTAGTTACAGAAAAGAGGAGCGACAGGATTTGACATTTATAAGCAGGCATAAACCATACAAAGATCTGGGAGAAGAAGGTTCTAAACAGAAGAAACAGCTAATGCAAAGTCTCTGAAGCAGTACTATGCTTGGTGTGTTTGAGGAAGAATGAGAGGTTCATGTGTGACCTGAGTGAGGTAATCAAGGCAGAAAATTATAGGAGATAATGGCAGAAAGAAGAGCAGGCACTGTACTGTAGTTATTTGGTACACCTCTTTCTCCCACAAGTAATTTGCAAGGTATTTGATAACCCCATAGTTTTCTGGATAGAGATTTCCAAATTCCCATAATGGGAGACTAAGTTATTCTGACCAATCCTTCAGAGGAAATTAAAAACACTGAGTGAAAATTTGTAAAAATATCTATTAAGAAGCAATAAAGAGCTCCCAACAAAGTGAAATCAGGATCCCAGAAAGTTGAGTACATGAGGAAGCCACTTTTACCCTGAGAGCATAGGATAATTCTCCAAAATACAAATATTTATTGATAGTCTCATAGGATTAGGGGCCTAAAAAACAAATCCCAAGGCCCACACAAATCTATTAGAATACTCTCCCTACCAAAAGGTCCAGGGAAGGGGAAAGTGTTCTTTTACCTGGAACCTGGAACTACTTTATTGTGTCACCTTTGTGCTCCAGGAAAATTAAACATTGATCTTAGATTAATGTGGACCAAGACTCGTAGTAACTTGGTAAAAGCAAATGCAAGTTTTCTGTAGAGAAAAGTACTTTAATCTTATGACTTCAGTTATCCTTACAGATGATTCTCAGGTACAGTGACTGGCAAAAAGTAAAGAACAACCAGGCACAAAAGGGAAATAGAACACATGAGCAACAACTAACAAAATCAATAGACAATAGAAATAGATCCATAATGATTTTATATATTGGAATTATAAAAAGATTATAAACAAGCCATACTTATTATGAAAATTTACAAAACATATATACAACTATGCTTTTTCCATCTTTGTAGCCCCCTACAACAATTACTACAATATTTTCCACATAAAAGGCATTAAATGAACATTATGGATTTAAGTTAAAAAAATTAAGACTTTTCCATTATATCAACTACTATTTCATCTCACAAATTTATCCACTCATTTTCTCCAACATTTTCACCTATTCTTGGTGTCCCAGGCACTATTGTCAGCACTGAAGATATAATAGTAAACAACATGCACACAGGGTCATCATTCTCAAAAACTCCTATCTAGTGAGGAGGACATGTAAATAAAGTGACAAATATAACATGATGTGTTTAGTATTCACACAGGATTACAACAGGATCAGATAATTTAAAGACTCACAAAACTTTCAAGGGCCTTTCAGGTATAGCTACCCAAGGTTTCATATATATATATATAAAAGTTTAGATGTCACATCATATTAATTAATTAATTATTCATTGTCTTTTTATTTATTTAAAAATATTAAGGAGGTACAAATGTTTTGGTTACATTGATACCTTGTATAGTACTTAAGTCAGGGTTTTTAGTATGCCCATCACCAGAATAGTCTTCATTGTACCTCATAGGTAAGTTTTCTTTTTCACTCACCACCTTCCCACCTTCCACTGTTCTTGGTTTCCAATGTCCTTTACATCTCTTTGTACCTGTGTATGCCCATTGCTTAGCTCCCACTTATTAGTGAGAATATGTGGTGTTTTTCCATTTCTCAGATACTTTACTTAGTATAATGGTTTTCAGTTCCATCCAAGTTGCTGAAAAAAACATTATTTCATTCTTTTTTATGGCTGAGTAGTACTGAGTAGTATATATATTAATACATACATATTATACAGTTTTCTTTATCCACTGATGAATAGATGGACACTTAGGTTGACGCCACATCTTTGAAATTGTGAAAAGTGCAGTCATTAACATTTGAGTGTAGGTGTCTTTTGAAGTAGATACCAAGTAGTGAGATTGCTGGATCAAATGGTAGGTCTACTTTTAGTTCTTTGAGGAAAGTCCATACTGTCTTCCATAGAAGTTATACTAATTTGTAGTCCCAGTCACACTGTATAAGCATTCATTTTTCTCTGTTTTCATGCCAGCATCTATTGTTTTTTTGACTTTTTAATAATGGTCATTCTGAAAGGGGCCATTATTCTGATGAAGGGTTAATTTGCATTTCCCTAATGATTAATGATGATGTACATTTTTTTCATGTTTGGTGGCCATTTGTCTATCTTCTTTTGATAAAACTTTTCATGTCTTTTGCCCATTTTTTTGCCCATTTTATTTATTTATTTATTTATTTTTATTGAATAGTAACTATGTACATTAATGCACTTCTGGGGTACAGTGTGGGGTTTTCACATATAATCCAAAATACTTCCATCAAACTGGTCAACACAGCCTTCATGTCATTTTCTCAGTTGTTGTTTTAAAACGTTCACATTCCACTCTTAGAAAGATTCACTTGTACCCCTGTAAGATAAACCTCAGAAGTGATCCCTCCAATCCTCCTCCCTCCACCCATTCCCCTCTCCCTTCTCCCTCCCCTCTCCCCATATTCTTAGGCTATTTGGTTATAGCTTTCATATAAAAGGTATAAATTAGTTTCATAATAGGGGTGTGTACATTGGATACTTTTTCCTCCATTCTTGTGATACTTTGCTCAGAAGAACATTCTCTAGCTCCATCCATGTGAACATGAAGGACATAAAGTCTCCATCCTTCTTAATGGCTGCATAGTATTCCATGGTGTACATATACCACTGTTTGTTGATCCATTCGTGGATCGATGGGCACTTGGGCTTCTTCCATGTCCGGGCAATTATGAATTGGGCTGCAATAAACATTCTGATACAAATATCTTTGTTGTAATGCGATTTTTGGTCATCTGGGAATATACCTAACAAAGGAATTGCAGGGTCAAATGGCAGGTCTATTTTTAGTTCTCTAAGTGTTCTCCAGATGTCTTTCCAAAAGGAACGTATTAGTTTACGTTCCCACCAGCTGTGTAGGAGTGTTCCCTTTTCTCCACATCCACGCCAGCATCTCTGGTTTTGGGATTTTGTGATATGGGCTAATCTCACTGGAGTTAGATGATATCTCAAAGTAGTTTTGATTTGCATTTCTCTGATGATTAAGGATGGTGAGCATTTTTCATACATCTGTAGGCCATACGCCGATCTTCTTTAGAGAAATTTCTCTTCAAATTTTTAATGAGGTTGTTTATTTTTTTCTTCCTGATATTTTTGAGTTCTTTGTAGATTCTGAATATTAGCCCTATGTTGAATGTACAGTTTGCAAATATATTCTCATTCTTCTGTTTACTCTCTTTATTATTTCCTTTGTACTGTAGAAGATTTTTTTTTTTTTTTTGGAATTTTTGGCCGGGCCTGGGTTTGAACCTGCCACCTCTGTTATATGGGGCTGGCACCCTACTCCTTTGAGCCACAGGCACCGCCCTGCAGAAGCTTTTTAATTTACTTAAGTCCCATTTAATTAGTTTTCTTATTCATGTATTTTCCTTTGGCGTTTTAGTCATAAATTATTTGCCTAGACCAATATCTAGAAGAGTTTTCCCTACATTTTCTTCTAGAATTTTTATAGGTTCAGGCCTTACAGTGAAGTCTTTAATTCATCTTGAATTAATTTTTGTATATGGTGAGAGATAGAGGTCCTGGTTAATTCTCCTACATATGGCTATCGAATTTTCCCAGCACAATTTAATACAGATAATATTTTCAAACATTTACTATGTAAACTGAGATGGTAACACTGTAGGACCTCAATAAATGTTATTCCCTACCCTTTGAGGACTAGTTTAAATCATGTTTCCTTTATGAAGCCTCCTCATACCACCCTATGATAACAACTTATTTTGTATTGTACTATACATTTAGCTAAATGGATTTCTCATACATTATCTCTTTGAATTCTCCCAATAATCTTATAAGTTAAATTGCCATTTTTTCTAACTTATAGGTAGTAACATTTTTTAAAGTTCAGATGCTACATTAATTTATTTTTCTTTTTTGAAAAAAATTTATTTATATAAAATATTTACACATATTTGTGGGATACCTATGATATTTTGTTACATGTATAAATGTGTAATAATCAAATCAGGGTATTTAAGATAGCCATCACATCAAACATTTGTAATTTCTTTGTGATAAGAATATTTCAGATCTTCTCTTCTAGTTGTTTTGAAAGATATAATATGCTGTTGTTAACTATAGTCAACTTATTGTGCTATTGACCACTAGAACTTATTCCTTCCATCTAACTACATGTTTGTACCCATTAACCAACCTCTCTTCATACTCCACATTCACCCTTCACAGACTCCAATATCATTTTGCTTTCTACTACTAAGATCATTTTTTTAGGTCCCAAATATGAGTAAGAACAAGTGATATTTATTATTCTTTTCCTGACATTTCACTAAACATAATGACTTCCAGTTCCATTCATGCTGCTGCACAGGTAAGAACTTTATTCTTTTTTATGCTTGAATAACATTCCGTTGTGTATATATAACATACTTTCTTTATGCCTTCATCTGAGATGAACATTTAGTTTAATTCCACAGCTTGGATATTGTGAATAGTGCTACCACTAACATACAGTGCAAGTAACCCTTTTGATAATACCAATTTCCTTGCCTTTGGGTGAACACTCAGGAGTGAGATTGCCAGATTGTGTGGTAGTTCTATTTTTTTTCTTTGAGACAGAGTCTCACTATGTCATTCTTGGTAGAGTGCTGTGGCGTCACAGCTCACAGCAACCTCAGACTCTTGGGCTTAAGTGATTCATTTGCCTCAGCCTCCCAAGTAGCTGGGACTACAGGTGCCTGCCACAACATCCGACTAGGTAGTTCTGTTTTTAATTTTTTGAGAAATATCAATACCCTTTTCTACAATGGCTGTACTATTTACATTCCCACTAACAGTGTATAAGAATTTCATTTTGTGCACATAGTCACCAGCATTTCTTATTTTCTGTTTCTTTGATATTAGCCATTCTATCTGGCATAAGATGATATATCAATGTGATTTTAATTTGCATTTCTCTGATGATTAATAATGTTGAGTATTTTTTATATACGTGGCCATTTGTCTGTATTCTTTTGCAAAATGTATATTAATGTCCTTTTCTAACTTTTTAATGGGATTATTTGAGGTTTAGTTTCCAATTTTTGAGTTCTTTCTATGTTATGGATATTAGACCTGCATCAGATAAATAGTTCACTAGTATTTTCTCCCATTCAACATGTTGTCTCTGTACTGGTTTGATTGTTTTCTTTGCTATGCAGAAGTTTTTATTTTAAAATAAATAAAACATATGTATAACATGTTGTCTGTGCTCTTTTTTTTTTTTTTTTGAAGTTTTTGGCTGGGTCCAGGTTTGAACCTGCCACCTCTGGAATATGGGGCTGGCACCCTACTCCTTTGAGCCACAGGCACTGTCCATTGTCTGTGTTTTTTATATAATATTTTTTGTTGATTTTCCATCAAGATAATCTGTCCAATGCTGAGAGTGGAGTGCTAAGGTCATTAAGTATTATGTATGAAATCTATCTTTCCCTTTAGATATAATATTTGCTTTATATATATGGGTGTTCCATTGTTGGGTGTATACATATTTAAAGTTGTTATATTGTCTTCCTGAATTGATCCCTTCATCATTCTATGGCCTTTTTATCTTTTTCATAGCTTTTGACTTAAAGTCTGTTCTATCCAGTATAAATATAGCTACTACTTCTGTCTTTCAGTTTTTCTGTGGAACATCTTTTTTCATCATTTCATTTTCTCTTCTTTTCTTTCTTTCTTTCTTTTTTTTGAGACAGAGTCCCAAGCCATCATCTTGGGTGAAGTGTTGTGGCAGTGTCAGAGCTCACGGCAACCTTCAACTCTGGGCTCATGTGATCCTGGTGCCTCAGGTTTTCTATTTTTAAGAGAGACAGGATCTCGCTTTTGTTCAGGCTGGTCTCAAACTCATGAGCTCAAGCAATCCACCGACCTTGGCCTCCCAGAGTGCTAGGATTACAGGCATGAGCCACCAGACTTGACCTCATCATTTCATTTTTAATCTATGTGTGTTTCAATAGACTGAATGAGTTTCTTGTAGGCAGTATACAGTTTGGGCATTTTTAAAAACATTCAGCCAGGCACGGTGACTCACACCTATTATCCTAGCACTCTGGGAGGCCAAGGAGGGTGGATTGCTGGAGCTCACAAGTTCAAGATCAGCCTGAGCAAAAGTGAGACCCCTATCTCTACTGAAAATAGAAAAAACTGAGGCAAGAGGATCACTTGAGCCCAAGTTAGAGGTTGCTGTGAGCTATGATGCCACAGAACTCTACCCAGGGTGATAGCTTGAGACTCTTTCTCAAAAAAATAAAAAAAAGAGAGTCTTTATCTAACACAAGCAATCAATGTAACCTGGTTCTTTGAACCCTCAATGAATCCCCAACAATAAAAAAAAAACACTAAAAATAAATAAATAAATAAAAACATTCAGCTAGTCTATATCTCTTAAGTAGGAAAATTAATCTGTTTACATTCAAGGTTATTATTGACAGGTGAGAACATATTTTTGTCATTTTGTTAATTGTGTTCTGATTGTTTTGTATATTCTTTGATGCTTTCTTTCTCTCTTATTGTTTATCTTTGTAGTTTGTTGGTTTTCTGTAGTTGTAGCATTTGAGTCCTATCTTTTGTGTGTGTGTCCTTTTCCAGGGATTTTTTACTTTTGTATGTTTTATAATGGTAGATATCATCTTTTTACTTTCAGATGCAAGACTTCCTTAAATTTTTTTTTATTGTTGTTGTTGGAATGATCTATTATTGATGAATTCCCTTAGTTTTTGATTGTCTGGGAAAGATTTTATTTCTCCTTCATTTCTGAGATATATCTTTGCCTAATATAGTGAGGGGTTTTGTTTGTTTTTAGGGTTTTTTTGCAGTTTTCAGCTAGGGCTGGGTTTGAATCCACCACCTCTGGCATATGGGGCCGGCGCCCTACTCCTTTGAGCCACAAGCACTGTCCCCTAGTATAGTATTTTTGATTAGCATTTGCTTTTCAGCATTTAAAATCTATTATCTTTTTCTCTCCTGGCCTGTAAGGTTTCTGCTGAGAAATCTACTATAAGTCTGATGGTGATACCATTATATGTGACCTGGTACTTTTCTCTTATTCTTTTTAGAATTATTTCTTTGTCTTTGACCTTTAAAAGTTTGGCTAACATGTGTACTGGAGAAGACCTTTTGAATTGCATCTATTTGGGGATTTTTGAGCTTTCTTGTATGTGTTTGTTCATGCTTCTTGCAAGACTTAGAAAATTTTCAGCTGTTACATAATTCATCAAACATGTTTTCTACTTTTTTGCCAATTTCTTTTCTTTTTGAAACACACAAAATTCAAATATTTGGTTGCTTTATAGTGTCCCATATGTCACATAGACTTTCTTTATTATTATTTTCTTTTTTTCTTTTTTTTTCCATGAGTGGGTTATTTTAAGAGACCTGCCTTCAATTTCAGAAATTCTTTCCTCTGATTGATCTAGTCTATTGTTCAAGGTTTGATTGCATTTTTCTTTCATTCATTGAATTCTTCAGTTTTAAAAATGCTGTTTGGTTCTTTTGTATTATATTTATCTCTTTGTTGAATTTCTCATTCAGATCATGGAATATTTTCTGATTTCTTTGTATTCTTCATCTGTGTTTTCTTGTATCTCACTGGGTTTTTTTTTTTTTTTTTTAGTTTCTTGAATATAATTATTTTAAATTATTTTTCAGGCAGTTGATAGATTTCTTTTTCACTGGTATCTGTTACTGGAAAATTATTGTGTTCCCTGAAGGTATCCTGTTTCCTTACTTTTTTATGTTTTTGTTCTTATATTGATATCTGCTCAACTGGTGTCATAACAGCTTCTTCCAATTTTATGGTTTAACTTTCGTAAGGAAAGACTTTTTTAATTGCTATATGAAGAAAGAAAAATAACTTTTGACTAAATTCTCTGGCAGCTTACATTTTTCCCTTTGGAATATGTATTACCTATAAAGACTTTTATCAACATTTATAACTTTAATGTCTTACTATTTTTGGATTGGGTTCATTTTAGATCTGAAAAGCTAGATTTATTTTTATAATTATAAAAGCCTCTTTTTTTAGGTCCTTTTACATGTTAGGTGCTTTAAATTTATTATCTTCTTTAATTTCAGCAACCACAATGTAAGGTATCTATGTCATCTCTGACTTACAGATAAGGGAACAGATCCAGAGAGGCTACTTAAGTTATCTAAAGTCATAGAATGAAGAAGGAGAAGTAAGTACCAAATCCAGATCAGCCTAACTTCACAGCCAGTACTCTACAACTATGACAGACACTGTCATGCCCCCAGGCATATCCCTTTAGCACTTACCAGCTATTCCATGCACACCAATAGCATTCTACTGCAATCACCCATGATTCTCCACCTGCACAGGCAGGCCAAGAATGCTGGGGGTTTAATGTCACAGCTCTCTGTCATTGAGGGATGAAAACACAGACCAAATATCTCTAATTCCTTACTCCTTGGGTAGGAAAATTCTGAGGTGTGTTCCAGAGGTCTCCAGCAAGACTCACACCCCCACCCTCCTACTGAATGCTTTCCAGGATCACCTTCCCAATAAATCACTTGCATTTAAATCCTTGGCTGGGTGTACACTTCTGTTGTAACTTACCCTAAGATAATACCACATTCTTTCAGCTTCCCTTTCAGCCTTTGTTCAGAAATAATCTGAAAGGTCACCTGTTCAATCTCTCATCCACTGTAGTTTTCCACAACATCATTGACAGACAACAATCAGACTTTGCTGATACAATTCCAGGGAGATAGTGCTGAGTATTAGCATAATAACCTATATCAACTGAGGACAGTGCTAGGTATGAGCTAGTTCTTACTTTATTGGATAGAGCTACTCTTTTGTGAAACTTCATTGTAGCTTAGTCCTCTAGAGCTACTGTAAGTCTATGTCCTTTTCCACTTTTGCCTGTTTGAGGAGAGATAGTCCAGTATTTTCAATGTTTAATTGTGTTTCAATGTTTAAATGTTTGAGCATCTGATTTAAGAGGGTACCAAAAACTATGAAAATGACTTTTGAGAGTTATCTGATTTAGTTCCCTTTCTTGAAACAAGGATAGATCCAATCATCAAAGACAGATGGTTAAACTATGTAAATCTGCACTGAATGTAATTTTTTGCACTTTTTTCCCCTGGCCACCACCCAGATTTATATTATGTCCCCTTTTCCCCCACCCACAACTCTACTTCCTAATTATAAGGTAGAAAATGAAGGCTAATTGGAACTTATCTATGGCACAGCAATTTTCAGTAAAATATTAAAATTCATCTTATGGAATTTTTAATTTTAGGGTTTGGCAATGATGAAAAGCACCCAGATTCTGGGGCAGGAGGAAGAAATGTGATTGCTGTCTAAATCCATGATCATTCTAAGAGTAGAAAATGTGCCTTTTTCCTTTGGAAAAAAAAGTTCAAATTTGAAGAATTCAAAATTAACATAAAACTATTTCTTTCATAAGTGGGGGCATTATCAGATTTCATAAAAATGAACTACTCTCCATCATTATGTACAAATTTACATCATTATGTAAATACCATCTATCCATCTTTAAGCATTTTGCAAAGAATTCAAGAATTCATCTTTTATTCATCTTGTGGCTGTGTACTGGGCATTTTGTGCCATGTCCAAGATAGTCATTTTGGAAAGACTTAAGAATTTATGTGTTTCAGCCATTTGCTTTTCTGGCTTTCTGTTAAAGTCCTGTAAAAGTGCTGGACCTATTTCATGTAACAGCAAAGTGTGCTTAGCATTACCTTTTCCCAAGTGTGTGTCTTTTAGGCTTATTCTACCATCCTTTTTGTATTTAAAAATAGATAAACTTTTGGCTTTTGAGTAAGCTCAACCCTTGTAGGAATTGTGAGGAATGGAACAAGATTTGCCCACTCTTTCTCGGATATGATGCCCCTTGTCTCTATCATGATAGATCAGGCAAGTTCTTACTCTTTCCCTACTCACCTGTTCTTACTATATCATCTTGTGTGAATCATTTGCACCTAAGATATACTACAGTTTAAGAAAAAAAAAGAAACCTCTTTCCTTGAAAAGTCTTGTGCAATGCCAAATACATGTTAAAAATCAACCCAAGAATATTGGTGATATTTGGAGGCAGAGTGCTCTTCCCACTGTCCTTGAAATCACCTATGATTATTCAGCCACCAACACAAAAGGTAGGTCCTGTTTAGAAATTTCTGGGATTTCTATGAGAATGACGTTGTTCATATACTCTAAGAATGTTCCCAAGACCAGGACTGATCTGACCACAATAGAATCATGAGGTTGTTAACAAAATCCAAATCCCTAGAATGCACCCCTAAGAGATTCTAATTTTGTTGATCAGGAGATTGGGGTCCAAAAAGGAAGAAATGGATGGAGGAGAGAAAGGAGAAAAGGGAAAGTGAACTAATTATGATAAACTCCAGACCCCTTTTTTAGTAATGAAGTATGGGTCAAGCTTTGAAATTTCCTCCTCCAAAACCTGGTCTGAAAGTTTGTTCATATACAAACCTGTATATAACAAGCATTCCTACTTAGATGAAGGAATGGGGTAATGATAATCATTCTGCTGCTTGCTTAGAAAGTAAAGTATAGTGTTTTCCCAAGTCAGTTATTACAAGACCAGTGGTTTCATATTTAAAACACAGAATTCATAAAAATGACATATACAATTAAAACCCTGAAAATAGGTTTTAATTTTCATTCTCTCCCAAATAGATATTTGTTGAGGTTTCTCTGGAGCCTTTTATCAGATGTATTAACACTTCCCAGGTGTTCTTGGAAATAGAGCTTTGTAAAAATTCATTAATGGACATCAAGGAAACTTTGTGCCATGACAGGGCTGAGGTTTTAGGCCTTGTGGTTTTTAGTCCCCCTACTCTCCTCAGTTTACTCCAGCCCAGCCTGGATGGTCCCATCCAGGTGTACAGAAAGATACTCAACTAGAATCTTCCAGTTAGAGACCTGTTCTGATCAAAGGCCTACTTGTATTATTGAAGCATAGTATCTTATCTCTGATCCCACAGAGAATGTCCCCCTGTACCAATCATTAAAATGCTTTTATATTCACAAATATACTCTGTAGGTAAGCTTCATCATTACCTCCTCCTCTCCACCCTGCTCTTCCCTTGGTACTTTCCTCTTTACACTTCTTTTTCTCTTTGCTCACTTGTGACTCTGCTGTGTCTTATTTCCTGACATTCTCACAGCCTAATGCTGTGTACTTATTCTTCATAGACCTCCCATACTCTACCCCCACAAACAAATCTTACATTTCCATAACTCATTCTTTTTCCTTGGTCTTCTAGACTCTTTAAAAGGAAACACTCTCCTAACTGGGTGTCTAGCTGTTCTCTAATCTTCAGTTTTTCCTGTGAACATCTCCACAGGAGTCTGTCATAGCAATTTTATTCTGTGTAATTTAAACATACTACATTTTCTTAGAAAAAGGCTCAAAAATCCATTATTCTACTTTGTTTCCTTTCTTTTTCCCACCCCTTTCATTAAATCAAAATGCATTTTAGAGCTTCTTTTCGTTTTCTAATATTCCAAATACAAGGGGGAAAATGCAGTGAGTTTTTTTCCTTTCAGTAAAAAGAACCCAAGCTGATAGCATTAGAGATTCAGTCCAATTTAAGTTTCTATTGAAAGTACAGTGTAGGCTTGTGGTGTTCTATAAATAACAGCCACATTTCCCAAAGCTGTCCATGGTTTATACAGAAGACCCCAATTAAACTCAAAACAGCTAAAGAAATAAACCTGTCAAGAATGTATTTATAGTGTAACAGGCAGGTTAGAGTATGAAATGAGTCAAATTCTAATTTCCGTAAAGTCTTTGAGTGCCCAGGTTTGGTGAGATCAAGTCCTAAATAATAAACCCATTTGATTTTACACTTTCATACAGGCACATTTTTTTTTATTTTGAAAAGGCCTAATCTCATTCTTTTATGCAATCATACATTTCGGGTTAGTAAATGTAAATAAAATTTCATCTCTCTAGCCCTGTAATAATTTCTGTCACCTCTTCTTTGATGTCTAATACCTAGACCTCCAACTTCCTATGCCAACCTTTGTTTCTGTATTTCAAAGTATGATATTAGGGTCTGGGTCAAAAACAGCATGTGACATTTCCAGCACCTAGTATGTCTCTGTTAGAGCATGGGAATGAATGTGGACGATGATGACAGTGCTGAACACACAAAAACTCTTAACTTTCATGAGCAGATTTATATTCCAGTTTACTAAAAGTAGTGGGTAAAAGTAAGAAACATGACGGCAGTGCCCAGCTGACCTAACAATAAAATAATATAGCTACAGCCAAACGTGCCTTAATAGCTAAGGTATATTTGATGAAAGTTCTGATTTGAATTATTTATTTTGGAAACAAGCCAGATTCTGATAAAACTGTCTTTTTCTCTAACTCTGATATAAGGAGTTAAATTCCTGTGACTCTCAGCAGGGATTGTATAAGAAAAGTTTCTCTGAATGATGTCCTATACAATACAGTGCCAGAGTTATTCTTAGATTTCTGAATGTGAGTCCTAACTTTAATATTAGTTATTTACACAAAAACGTTTCTACTTCCCTTTCAACACAATCATTTCTTTCTTCATTTGCTTCCCCAAATTTATCACCAAATATTATTGGTAATAAAGAGCTGGAAATATTAAAATCTGATAGTTTTAGTTCCTATGTGTCCTAGCACTATACTTTCTAAGCTGCCCTGCCCTTATTTTCAGCCATCTTTTAAACTAATACTATTCTTTCAGCAAAACATGGTGGAAAACACTCTAAATTTGGTCTTGAATTTGTTTTAAAAGCAGATTTTTCAAGAGGACCTCAGAAGCAGTGCTGCCAATTTTTCCTACCTATTAGTATTTGCATTCAGTGCTCTGAAAAAAAAAGTCCATTTTGCCAATTAGTTCACACTCATTTGGACACACACATAACTGGGAGAAAGGTGTCTTCTAATCCACTAGAACTAAGGAAAAAAATAAGGAAATGCAATATGGAGTTGTGGATATTTTGGAACACAGTATGTAAGTATTTATCATAATAGGTTTTCCCAACATATTTAGTAGGTGAATAGCACAGTCAGTGACACCCGGCCCTCTAAGTGCATTTACATCATTTCTTTAATTTATCTCATGTGACTATATTATTCCTCTTATTTTGTTTCCCTTAGACTACTGAGTCTTCTTGAATTTTATCAAACTTCCAATAAGCATTAATCTTTTATCCATCCAAGCATCTTACTAGATCCTGGGATTATAGCCCTGCCTTCAGCTCCCCCTTGAAATATGCATTACCTTTATTGCTGTTTAAAATTTTGAAATGTTTCTGATGTGCACATTTAGCCTGAAGTAGAATGAAACAACAGGGTATGACAATTCTGTGAAAAAAATAAAGTAATTTGAAATTAGCTTTCCTAGGGGTCTATCAACCCTTCACTTATATCTGTTAAACATTCTACACAAAACACAGTGCACTGCTGATATACCCTCTGGACTGTTTTATTCTTTAATGAACAAAAACTAAAACTAAAGGAGGAAAGAAATTATCTCATGGGGTGATATTTGAGAGTCCAGTTAACATTTCAATTTCTTTCTGATAAGTTGCCTATATATTGGATAAGTGTTTTTTTACATTAATTAATTTATTCAGAATTTTATTAGGTCCAAATCTGATCCAGGAACTGTGCTGAGGAGTGAGAAATACAGGAAAGATAACCTTTCACTCAAGTAGCATTAAGCTAGTGGGTATAAAGAAAAGAAAATACTATGTGAAAACCCCACACTGAACCCCACACTGTACCCCAGAAGTGCATTAATGTACATAGTTACCATTCAATAAATAAATAAATAAATAAATATAAATAAAAAATAAAAAAAAGAAAAGAAAATAATTATAATACCACATGTTGTTAAAGGTTATGAACAAGTTAAGGACCAAGTGTCACTTTAGGTGATGAGGGAAGGGCTCCCTCAGGATGGAGGGGAAAACATTAAGGCAGGTACGCAAAGGAATAAATGGTATTCCTGGCAAAAGGAACAATATATGCAAATGTATAGGTACTGGAGGATAATTGTGTGTATGAGAATGGCAAAAATTTGGAAAGGTTTCCATCCTCCAAGATGCTTAAGATTGCAATGGGTATACTTGCCTCAGACTTTCCAAACAACTTGTTTGTGATGTGGACCAGTGCTAGAATAAATGTAAGAAAAAATGAGTAGGCATTCTATTATCTGCATATATGGATTACTTTATGCACTTGACTATTTTATAGTGGTATTTCTTTGTGAGTGGATGTGCTAAGAATAGACAAGAACATTATTTATCTGATAAACCAGTTTCAAATTATCAATGTGCAGGAGAAATTACATATTTATTTAGAAAAATTATTCAGATAAGACCATTGTCTTAGAGAAGTGGTTCTCAAACTTCACAGTGCCCAGAACCACCTGGACACCTTGTTAAAATACAGACTGCAGGCTCCATTCCCAGAGTTTCTGATTCATCAGGTAACGAGGTGGGGGCTGAGAATTTTGCTCTCTATTAAATTTTCAGACAATGCTGATGCTGCTGGTCTTGAACTACACTTGGAGAAACACTTGGTCTACAGACTTTTTTGAAGACACTGCAGTTATAGGACCGAAAATATTAAGTCACACGAACTCTTATGTGTTAGCCATAAATCAGAGTTTAACACTCCCAAAATAAAATATTGCACCCAAGATGTTTTCTAAATGAAGCCTAGGGACCTTAATTCTCTGGCCCATTTTAGTCATTTTCTGGGTCCCCACTTCCTTGTTTTTGTCCTCTGGGCATCAAAAAGTAATGTGATTTAAATAATTTATTCCAATACTAAAAGCCTTCTTTTTGACAAACATACTTTCTCCTGTACTCTGGTGCTTTCTGAAATATTGTGTTACATAAGAAACAAATTACTCCTGAATTTGAGCACATGTCAACAGCTATTATCCTTGTGAAAGCTACTTGTGAAAGTGTAGAGAGTGATCTTTAATGTTTTCTCTTTTTGGTAAAAGGGAAATCAGACAAAATAAATGTCAGAGAGTCCAGATACTTGCAATTGAATCAAAATAATGAAATAAAATGTCAATGTCCTCAGGAGACATTTGTCTTTTTAAAAAAGGCTCTCTTTGTTTCCCAAAACATACATGGCACTTTAGATAAATGAGCTTTTACTAACATATCCACTGAACACGTTCACACAAATATTCAAGCAAACCAAGCCTCAAAGTAGTAGCTTCAGGGTTTTTTAAATAACAAAATGGTTATGGCTAAACAAAACATAACAGTGAAGCTTAATTTTCACCCAAAAGAGCCTGCTCCCCACTTGCCTTGTTATGAAACTCTGCTGGCTGAGGGAGCCTCTGGTACAATGAATCCACAGTTATTTTAAGTATCAGTGTAGGAGGGATGGGGGATGGAATGGACACAAGGTTAATAAATTCCCTTTCCCCACCTCTGGAGAAGAGGAACTTTGGGTACGATGCTGCCTTATTTACTTAGAGAAAAGTATTTGTAGAATACATTGGATTTGACCTATGGCTAATGGGAGGGAGAGAAAGTTAAGTTGAAAATATTTCTATTTGTTCATAATTTTGAAGCAAAACCACACAGCAAGTAATAGGATATATTAAAAAGCATTTTTAATGAATATAGGACCATTCATTCATCTCTTTCCTGTTTCAGTGCTCTTGACAAATTAAGCCGAAATATCTGAATAGCTGCTATCATCCATGCAAAACTGGGGCTTCAGAGGCCAAATTGAGGGCAGCCTAAGCTAAACCAAGTTAGAAGCAACAGATTTCACTCTGGGCAACATTTTCTTTTTACCCAGAAAACACAATACATACTATTTGCAGATCTTTTGATGAAGTGATCTCCCCTAGGAAACTTGCCCATGTCAGAACTTTCTTGTGTCTAGCCATTTGCACAGTGACTGCCTTCTTCCTCACTGCTCAGGACACCAGGAGACCTGTACTTCTTTCTCAAGCCCCTTTCAGAACATTAGATGAGAGAGAGCAGGAAAAAATGAAAATAAGTGAAATAGCCACCCTCTTTAACGTCAGGATCCTGACATTCAAATAATGCAATTTAAATATAGCCTCATAAAGTTTAGATCCAAGCCATAATTATGTATATCATAATATCATAAATACCATAATGCTTAAAGGAAATATCTCTGGCAACAGAGAAGACATTCTTCAAATGCATGAGCATCAAAAATAAATGAAGCGTAAGTGGACTGGTGTGAATATCTACGCTATAGATTTTGAGAGAACCCAACTCAAAATAATTATTTCTATTTTTAATAATTTTTAATATACTGCAAATTATCCTTAACTAATGGCTTTGTAGAATACATTCTATTGCTATTAAATGATTAAACTACAATGATGATTACTGCATTTCATCAATTCCAAGGTGTACTTTTTTGCTAAAACTTTTTATATCTCTGAAATTAGGAGGCATCACATAATCAGTAATATAATGGTTTTATTGGCAACATTTTTATATGTTTATAGTACATAAAACAACAATGCATCTTATAGTGATATGCATAATTATGTATGGTAGGAAAGAACATTTAGCATGAAGCACTTCAACTAATGAATCATATTTTGAGTGACTTACTAAGCACTGGCCAATGGATTTAGGTGATGGGGAGGCAAAGATAAATTATATATGTCCTTGATTTCAGAACAAACAGTATGGTAAGGAGTCATATATAAGCTACCAAATAAGTGCATCAAGGAATGAGAAAGCCATCCATAGTTAAGAGATCAGGGAACACCCATGGGGAGGTGACTACTGAGATAAATCTTAAAGGATGAGAAGCCTTCCATTATGCACATTTGGTGCAGAGACTATTAGATGGAGAAGGTTGAAGGAGTAAGATCTAGCCTAAAAGAAAAGAAGCAAATCCACAGAGTTTGGATTACTCAAGAACTACCAGAGATTTGTGATATTAACTGAGTAGGGAAACCAATTAGCAAGCCCAGTTTGGGTTGGTGGAGGAAATTTGAATTCACATTGGTTGGGGCACATTAAGTTTGAGGTATTAGTATAGGGTGACCAGATTTTAACATTTGTAAAGCAGGACAACATGGCGGGGGGGGGGCAGGGGACAGGGCAGGGCAGGGCCTGACAACAATGCAAACTTTGATAAGCAGTTATCGATAATCATTTCTCAACAATTATTTGTTATTATTACAGTTTAACATTGTAAAATACAAAAATAATATAAAACTCATATTCTGGCGAAATAGCTACATGGCAGCTGAAAACCGTATATTTCCTTCCTGTTCTCCTGCCCCTTCGTGCATTCTTTCCAAAAATTGGGACTTTTTTAAAACACCACGGGACGCAGGACAAATTGTTCAAAAGCAGGACATCTGTTCACCCTATATTAGTAGGATACTGCAGTGGACATCTGCCATTTTTGAGTGCCCATCCCACACTGAACAATTCCCTCACTGTGTAATTCTTGTTGGAAGGTAGAGCCCACTTCCCACTATAGAATATTTTTTTAAGGCCAAATATTTGCTTTCCTGGCTTTCTTGATGCTAGGGTGTAGTTGGGAGGCCTAGCTTTGGCCAAATGGACACACATACACACTGCTCTGGGATTTGAATCTGGAGTTAGTGATGCAAAACCACCAGGCCAATGGAGAAATAATTCTTTTGAAGGCAATGGCAGCAGCAGGATCCAGTATCCATTACAAGCTGTAGTCTCTACTGCAGTCTTAGTAGTGGGAGCAGAGTTGTCTTTACTACACTGGTTCGGCTGAGTGATTCTGGCCAGAGTCCCAGCTATGTACCCTCCCTCCAGTCTTGCCTATTTTCCAGCCTGACCTTTGTTCTACAGATTTCCCAGGGATCCTATGAGCAGGACAATGTCTTTTGAATGCTTTTTTGCTCAAGAAAAAAGTCAGTTTCTGTGGTTTGCAAAGTAAGAACCCTAGGTTCTACAGTCATACATCAGAAGATGTTTTAACAAAGACTTGGAAAATGATCACACAAGAGGCAAGGTAAACTAGATAATTAGGGGAATCATTTGATTAATTGGAAATTAAAGCTAAGGGAGAAAATACAGATATCGGTAGAGAAAAGATATGGCACCATGGCGTGGGGGGGGAGAAAGAGGCAGAAATATTCGGCATCTGTGAGTGAAGGGAAAGAGAAATAGGAGAGCCACAGAAAACACATGTTCTGGGGGCCTACAAAGTGCTGGGTATCTTGCACAAGCTAATTCATTTCATATTACAAATATTAAGGAGGATATTGCCATCCTTACTTTAAAGAGGAGGAAAATGAGATGTATAGACATTAAATAACTTTCTGAAAATTATGTAAATAATAGTAAGTGTGAAAGGATTCGAATTCCAACATCACACTGCCTCCCTGCCAGAATCTTTAGGAAAGGACACAGAAGCCAGGGTGCTTAACTCTGGCTACACACTGGAATCATCTAGGGACATATGGGAACAGCTAGGCCAAGGTGCTGTCCGAGATTGGGATTTTCAAAAGCTTCCCAGGAGGTTCCAATATGTACCTGAGAATCACTGTAGTAGGTGGCATTTCAGCAGAAAAGTGAAATGGCTTGAAGAGCAAGTGGGAAGTCACGCTACAGAGCCAGCAAGTGCTAAAGGTAAAGTATTGATAGGGAACAGTGCAATGAGGGGCAACAGATTGAGGAACATGAGTTTGAAATGGGTTGAAAGTGAGCTGAAAGTGGAAACAGAGAAAATGAGTATAGACTATTCTCACAGTAACTCTGAAGCTGAAGGGAGAACGAAAGGTAGCTACCCACTCAGGAGGCTTACGGGCTGAGAAAATGCTTTAGAAAGATAAAAAGCTATGAAAACATCTGTAGGTTGTGGGAAAGGGACCTGTGGGAAGTGAGAATTGAAGATAAAAGGAAAAAGCTGAGGTCCTGGAGGAGATGGAGTCTGGTATTCAAGAGGAAAGAAAGGTTAACTACTGAAAAGGAAGAGGGTGTTTCTTTTAATAAAGGAAGAAAGGATAATTTTGCATCAAAGGGAGCAGAGCTAGGTGGTGGGAAAATAATGAGAACTGGAGAAAAGCAAAGAGTGGAATTGGAAAAATACACACAAGAAATGGAATAAAGGAATCAAAATGAAGTAATAGTGCTCACCTGAGATCACATAAAAAATGATTTTAAGTGTAATTAATTAACAGAGTTATATGACTTTCTCAAATAATACTTGGGAGTCTTGAGAAGGTGAGAAAATGAATAATGGAGTTTATCCACTGCTAGGTAGGGATCACCCAGGCTGATCAGGTGATAGGTGAAGGGAGTGAGGAACTTTAGGGTGCTACTGACATCACATGTGTGCACACTGGAAATCTAAGCAAGACTATTTATTATACTTTAACATGAAATTTAGTATATTAAAATTTACACAGGCTCCTATACCTGATTTGGCATGTAAAATGTATGAAATCTAAAATTCGTGATGAAATCCAAATGTATTCAGTGACAGACAGTGATGATTCTGACAGAGGAAGAAGTGTGGTTTCAAATCCAAAAATGATTAGAAGTGATTAGATTAGTGACCAAAGCCCTTTTAATTTGGTGATTGATTATTCTTGCTTTCAGATAGGTCACATTTCAGACACTGGTTAAAACATATAGATTATATATAAAATCATCCCACTACAAAGTGCTACTTCTATTGATTATGCCTATTCTAATTCATCAGAAAAAGGAAGAGTTTCTCAAAAACTGTTCAAGCTGATACATCTGTTCACTTCTCCTAATTCAGATCCCTGAAGCTCTAACTTCCCAATTGTTTCTCAAATTTCATTCTAGCCACAGACCACTTCATAATGTTTTATTGGTGATACAATATTTGAGAAATGTTCTTCCAGACAACCATGGCATTGAGCTTGGTATTTTGTGCTCTTTAAAATGCTTTCTTTCAATGAAATTTGATACAAAAGGTACCCTATGCTTAGGATGCTCTCCCTCTATGCTCATCCCTCATTTCCACCCACTTCCTTGAGCCTTTTGATTAGACAACTCCTTTATGACTCCAATGAAGTATCACTCATCTGGGTAGGTTTTCTTTGAACATATGCTCCCATAATACCCTGGCCTTCCTTCCTATTTATACCATGCATCCCAGTTGTAATTATTTGTTCAGTCTGTCTGCCCACTAAACTGTAAGATTTGTGAGGCAAGAATCTGCCAGGAAGGTCATAAGTATTCAATAAATATTTGTTGAGTATTGAATGAGTAATTTTAACTGGAAAATGGACTATATTGAAGAGAAACTAAGGCAGGAAGGCTAAAATGGAAGCTATCATAGGCAACAGATAGAGCAGACTCCAACATCTTCATCCTTTACTATTTACCTGCACACTGCTCCAGGGTGCCTTCCCTCCCAATAGCCAGCCCCTGAAGTTCATGGTCTGATGACCACTCAGCGTGCCAGAGACCTCCCTTTGCCTGGTCCCATGGAGAGCAGGAAGGATCTGTGAATTGATATCCCTTAAAGGCAGCCCTTAGTTAATCACTGACAAGTACCAAACTATAAATACTCCTGCTCCCGTGTCTACTTCAAAACCAGGCAAAACTAAACAATAGATTGTTTAGGGTTATTTAAGTGGCAAATTATCAAGAAAAGTAAAAAAAAAAATAGCACAAAATTCAGGTATTAATTATCTCTGTAAGGAGGAGAAGGAAGAGGGTGTGATTAGGAAGGTATCAATACATATAAGGCAGTGATTTTCAACCAGTGTGCCATGAGAGGATCTTAGGTGTGTTGTGAACATTTTTTTAATTTGATTTTTTTTTTTTTTTTTTTTTTTTGAGACAGAGCCTCACTCTGTCGCCCTGGGTAGAGTGTCGTGAAGTCATAGCTCACAGCAATGTCAAACTCTCGGGCATGAGAAATCCTCTTGTCTCAGCCTTTTGAGTAGTTGAGACTACAGGTGAAAATTTTTAAAGATCATTAAATTACTTTCAAAAGACGTTCAAAGCACAATGAGAATATTCTTTTCTTTTTTACTCCTTTTCTTTGATCAACATAATTTAACTATATGGAAGTTTAACTATACGTTCTACTGTCCATAAGATTTTAAAATAGTTTTAAAAACACTGATATAAGGGCTTCTATGATATTGCTAACATTCTATTTCTTGAGGTGGATGTTGGGTATATGATATTCATTTTATTATTTTTCTTTAAACCATATATATGTTGGGCAGTGCCTGTGGCTCAAAGGGGTAGGGAGCCAGCCCCATATGCTGGAGGTGACAACATCATTTGCTGACAAGAACACTTAAGAAAATAGGCATAGGCTGGACATTTCTTAAACTGATAGAAGCCATCTAAAATAAATCCACAGCTGGTATCTTATTAGAATGGAGTGAAACTGAAAGCCTTTCCACTTAGAACTGGAACAAGATAAGGATGCCCACTATTGCTACTGCTATTCAATATAGTGCTGGAAGTCCTAGCCATGGCAATCAGGCAAGAGAAGGAGATCAAGGGTATTCAAATGGGGACAGAGGAGGAGGTCAAATTCTTGCTCTTTGTGGATGACATGATCTTACACCTGGACAAAGCTCTTAGAAGTGGCCAAGGAATCACTTGATTCAAAATCTCAGGATACAAAATCAATGCCCACAAATCAGTAGTCTTCATATATGTCAATAACAGTCAAGCTGAGAGTAAAATCAAGACACAATACCCCCCTCTTTTTTTTTTGGCAATTTTTGGCTGGGGCTGAGTTTGAACCCACCACCTCCAGCATATGGGGCTGGTGCCCTACTCCTTTGAGCCACAGGTGCCACCTAAGACACAATACCCTTTACAGTAGCTTCCAAGAAGATGAAATACCTGGGAATATATATAACGAAAGATGTTCGGGATCTCTATAAAGAGAACTATAAAACCCTGAGAAAATAAATAGCAGAAGATGTTAACAAATGGAAGAACATACCATGCTCTTGGCTGGAAATAATCAACATCATTAAAATGTCCATACTACCAATGCAATCTACAGATCTAATGCAATCCCCATCAAAGCACCAATGTCATACTTCAAAGAACTTGCAAAAGTAGTACTTCGTTTCATATGGAACCAGAAAAATACCAAATAGCCAAAACAATTTTAAGAAATAAAAACAAATTTGGAGGCATCATGTTACCAGACTTCAAGTTACACTACAAGTCTACAGTGATCAAAACAGCATGATATTGGCACAAAAATATAGACATAGATCTATGGAATAGAATAGAGAACCTATAGGTGAACCCAGGTACATATGACCATCTGATATTTGATAAACCAAACAAAAGTGTGCACTGGGAAAAGAATCCCTATTTAATAAACGATGCTGGGAGAACTCGTTAGCCAAATGTCGAAGACCAAACCTGGACCCACACCTCTCACAAATGACAAAAATTGACTCTTGCTGGATAAAAGATTTAAATTTAAGACATGAAACAAAAATTCCAGAAGAGTGTGGGGGAAAATGCTAGACAAAATTGGCTTAGGAAAAGATTTTATGAAGAACAACTCCCTTGGCGATTGCAGCAACACCAAAAACTAAATAAATGGGACATGATCAAGCTAAAAAGGTTCTGCACAGCTAAGGATATCAAAACTAAACCAAACAGCCTTCAGAATGGGAGAAGGTATTTGGATGCTTTGAATCTGACAAAGGGCTGATAACTAGAATCTACGGAAAACTCAAATTAATCAACAAGAAAAGAGCAAACAACCCCATTTGTAAGTGGGCAAGAGACTTGAACAGAAACTTCTCTGAAGATGACAGATAATTGGCCAACAAACACATGAAAAAACTATTTTTTATATGCCATGCTCTCCAGACTTTTCACAGTCCTGATCTTGTCTTCTTACAAAGGCAGGGATCCACCTTTTTCACTACACAGCCAACAGCTAACTATTACATATGCCTATCACCTAGCACAATGACTGGCCCAAAGAAGTTACTTACTCAAGATATATTGAATGTGTGAAATAAGGAAAGAAAGAAGTTTAAGGTTATCATTCACAATTAGTGGAAGTCCATGATAATGAACAATAGAATAGATATTAATAAAACCAGGCCAGAGTTAGTCTTTTTTAATTTCAAAATATTACAGGCGTACAAATATTTTGGTTACATGTATTGATTTTGTTATACTTGAATCAGGGTTATTAAGTGTGCCCATCACCCAGATAGTTCTCATTGTACTTTTATTTCTTTGCAGTTTTTGGCCAGGGCCAGGTTTGATCCACCACCTCCGGCATATGGGGCCAGCAGTGCCCTACTCCTTTGAACCACAGGTGCTGCCCTTTTTTTTTTTTTTAAAGAGACAGAGTCTCACTTTGTCACCCTCAGTATAGAGTGCTGTGGTATCACAGATCACAGCAACCTCTTGCTCTTGGGCTTAGGCGATCCCCTTGCCTCAGCCTCCCGAGTAGCTGGGACTACAAGCACCCATCACAATGCCTGCCTATTTTTTTGCTGCAGTTTGGCTGGGGCTGGGTTTGAACCTGCCACCCTCGGTATACGGGGTTGGCACCCTACTCACTGAGCCACAGGCACTGCCATCATTGTACTCTTTAGGTAGGTTTTCACCCACCTCTTCCTCTACCTTCTCCCCTGCTTGATTTCCACTGAGTTTTACACCCCTCTGCACAAGTGTGTTCATCCGTCAGTTCTAATTTGATAGCAAGTACACATGGTGTTTTTCTATTTTTTAGATAGGTCACATAGGATAATGGTCTCCAGTTTTATCCATATTGTTGAAAAGCCTTTAATTCTTCCTTCTCCACGGTTGAGTAGTATTCTGTAGTGTGTGCATATATATGTGTGTGTGTGATATATATGTATATATATACACATATATAAATATGTATATCACATTTTGTTAATCCATTCATGAATTGATTGGCATTTGGGTTCATTCCACATCCTTGCAATTGTAAATTGTGCTGCAATACACATTTGTGTGCAGGTGTCTTTTTTTTTTTTTTTTTTTTTGCCGTTTTTGGCCAGGACTATGTTTGAATCTGCCACCTCTCCCGCATATAGGACCAGCGCCCTACGCCTTTGAGCCACAGGCGCCGCCTTGTGTGCAGGTGTCTTTTTGATAAAATAACTTCTTTGGGGGGAGTAAATACCCAATAGTGCAATTGTACTTACTCTCTCTATCACACCAGAATGCAACAAAAGAGCTCTTCATATTTTTCCTTTTTGCCTGATCTAAGATGGAGTTTAGGGAAGGAGAGAAGGAGAATCATTTTCCATCGTCATCATCATCATATCAAGGACTTACTATTTTCTAGACCTTTTCTGAAGTCCATTAAGTAGATTATTTTATTTAATTCTCACAAAATCTCTTTGAGGCAGGTTCTATTAGTATTCTTCCCCTTAATATATGAGGAAATTGGGACTTGTAGAAGCTTGATAACCAAGCTAACATCATAAGAATAAAAATTAGGATTCCACACTAGGTTTGAGTCTTTGTTTTTAACTCGGAAACATGCTCTCAAATTTTTCCTTGCTAATCAACTAGAAGTTAGACACATCATTGTAGTTCCTCTATTCTTGGGGGACTGACTCCAGGTCTGTATTAGTTTACTAGGACTGCCAAAATAAAGTACCACAGTTTGGATATCTTAAAAAGAAATTGATTTTCTAACAATTCTGGAGACTAGAAGTCTGAGACCAAGGTGCTACTAGGTTTAGTTTCTTTTAAGATCTTTCTCCTTGGTTTATCAATGGCTGTCTTCTGGTATCTTCAGATTGTCCTTCCTCTGTGTTTTTGTGTCCAAATTTCCATTTCTTATAAAGATATCAGTCATAATGGATTAGGACTCACCCATATAACCTCATTTTACCTCTTTAAAGGGCCTATGTTCAAATATAGCCACATTCTGAAGCACTAGGGGTTAGAGCTTCAACATATAAACTTTGGGATGACACATTTCATAGCTCATAACAGGAGCCTTCATACCTGCTACAAGCAACTAGAAATTTGAGATCACACCATCAGGAATCTGTGGATAAAATTCAAGGATTTTGTGAACATAAATGGAAAGAGATCACATCTTTATTTTCACAAAACATCTAAATGAAAATTAGCATTTCCTTCAAATATGAATGTAGCCAACAAACCACACTAGCATTAGCTGTGTGATGACTTTGTCATCAACAGAAGTTACAGATATTTCTATATCACATTGGAGTTGTTGAGGACATCTCAAACATCATTTATGATCATCATTACATTGAAATTATGACAGTTTACATACCCAGTATGTAACTGGGTTAACACGTTAATAAAGAAACACTATCTCACTATATAATAAAGTTGTCTTGTAAATATTTTGATAGCTATATTTCAGGATAATTGGTTTCTTTTATAATCTTAAAAAAATTATTTTACTCATTTAAAAACATTATTCTGAGAAGAGGGTTTGGAGTTTACAGTTTTCATTATACGTCAAAGGAGCTCATGATAGAAAAAAAAAAATGTTTGTCAACTTCTGTCTGATGGACCTGACCACAGATGGCAGCCCAGTCAGAAATGAAACTAAGCCGATTCAGCCAATGCAAGATAACCATCAACATGTTGGGTTTAAAGTCCTTAATAACATGTCTAATTTGCTTATAATTTGAGATAAGACGTCTCAACTGTGTATATTATGCCTTTCAAAATACATAAAAACTAAGACCCATTTTCTTTTATAAAGGCTCAATCCGGTTTCAACTGTGCCTTCTCTATCAGGTCTTCAATTAGGGTGCAGCATTCTCTCTGCTCACCTTAGCTTTAAAGTCCCTGGGTCCTGATTTGTTGCATTGGATATGTCAGCTAACCATTATCCTTCAGGAATACAATGACCTAGGATTTTTCTCAAGAAAATTATTATTACTTGAGAAGGAGAAGATGCTAAGAAATATGTATGAGGGCCCCTTATAGATGTGGCATTACCAGTTTCCCAGCCCACACTCTAGCAATATTCTGCTATCTCCTTCCCAACCTTAAAGTTTCTAACCACTTTCATCTATCTCAGAACCCCTGGAATATATATTTATGCTCTTAGTGTCCTGCTATCTGTGGGGCAGGGGTGGCTTCAGGTTTTGTGGTACCCTGAAGCTCATACACTTTGGGGGCCTTCTTTAAGAAAAAGGTTATAAAACTACAAATACAAAAGTGAGCACAGGGCCTTGGAAAGGATCTATGCAATTGAGTGTCCCTGCAGCTTAAGTACTTTCGGCTTCTCAACACAGCTGCCTTTGCAATTAGGACTATGGTATAACAGAAAGAATATAATACTTGAAGTTATATTTGAAGCCCTAATCGATCACTTGCTGGCCAAGAATACTTGTATAGTCATAGAGGATATGAAAAATGAAGGACTCTGGTAACTTGGGAGCATAGGAACCCAAGCTACCCCACAAAAACACTACCCATAGAAGGTTGTTTTGAGAATCTAATCAGGTAATTGATGTGCAGTGGCTTAATAAGCTAAAGAGTGCTAATAAAAAAATGTGAATTGTGCTTTATTATACTTTAATACGTCTTCTTAAAGAGTTCTCTCTCTTTGCAGCTCTTTGGCCACCAAATAAAACCTCAGAAGAAGTAAGATGGTGGTAGAAGCCATGGGTGTTGTCCTTCCACAGCTGGACCAGGATGAGAGTCAAAGTTACCACACTTTTTACCCTTTTCTTCTTGATGTGCATCCAGAATTGTCTCTATACCAATTAAATTTTGATTAAAAGCAAGTGGGATAGGAAGATATAAATTATCATCCATAAAATTAGCATATAGGTGGGAGTATTACAGTTTTCTTGGAAAGCAATTTGAAACACTAAGTTAAAAGATAAACATGGACACTTATCCTAAGGAAATAATTAGAGATACCAGTGAATATTTCAGCATAGTTATTTATTATTCTAAATAATTTGAAACCTAAATGTACAATGACCAATATTAGATGAATGAATAAATTATGGTAAACTAAAATAATTATGGTGTATTCAAATAATGGACTAATATGCATTCATTAAAATATTAATAATATGTTAAATATTCCTTTAAATGAATATATTTATAACATAATATTATAAAAATTATGTGCTGAGTAAAACTTATAGGTTGAAAAAATGGTAAAAGGTTAATACTAGTTATCTGTAGTTATTGGCATTTGAGTAATTGTTACTTCTTCCTTATTCTTTCATGTGTTTTCCAATCTTTCTACAATAGACATATCATTATTGTAATTATAAAAACATTAATTTTTAAAAAATGAAAGAACTTGATCTGAAAATATAGACACCTATTGCACATAAGAAGGTTGGTTTCAGATGCACTTCATTACCAGTATTGGTTAATAAGAACAAGACTTTGCTGGCAAGTGCCTGGGATCAGGCTTGCCAGAATTTTTAAAAGTCCTCTGTCTGAGGGCAGTAGACGGTAAAAGTTTAGTTTTATAAAGTGGTAAAAGAATGGGCAAATACAGTCTGATTCTACCAGCCTGTCTGCCTTTAAAATTGCATGCTATTTGTGTTAGCTGCTAGGACTTGGTTGACAGATCAAGGGGCACCCTCCAGATCTTCAGATGGCAAGAACTTAGATGGTAATTTCAGTTCACAACAGATGGGAACTGCTGGTGCATAAGGTCACTCAAAATATTGGTTGCTTTATCTCCATAGAACTATGAAGAGAGGAAAGAAGTTACAGGCTTGCCATAAGATAATGCATTTGGTTCCTTCCAGAAAGCTCCTATCAGTATGCTCAAAGGGCAAAGCACATACAAGAGCAGACTTTCAATTAAGTCACTCACAAAAGACCAACAAGACCAAGGTCAGAGAATGACAGGTGGGCCAAAAGTTAAAGAGAAACATTGAATTGAAGGTTTCCATATAAGTATAATATAAGAAGGCCCTGTAAATGTAAAATATATATTTGCAAAGGCATGCTATACTGTTGTTCTACTTAGCAATTTTGGACCTTAAATGGCTCAGGATGCAATTTAAGTAAAAAATAGTTTTAAACATTTGGTAGCATAATGCTCAAAGTGTTCAATTTTATCACTGAAAATTTCTTTAGAGATGAATTTTTCTTTTTAGGACTGAGTTGGTGCCAGTTTTTATAGGCAAAAGGAAAGAATGTTTCAGTAGTAGGGTATGAAAAATGTTTTCCAGATCTTAATAAGACGATTGAGTCTATAAATAGGATACTCTTAAATGAGTAAAAAGTGATGAAGTCATGGGATATGAGTTAAATTTAGAATACATGAATCTAACTAGGATCTGAGGATCATGGCTCATATTTTTCCCCTGTCTTTAAATGAATTTAATGAAGACCTTTGAAATTTTCATACCTCTATCATTCAAAAGGCCTCATAAAATATGCTTCATTATAGGAGAGTAACATCATCATAGTCATATAATTAGAAAAATGATAATAACAAGTCACATGGAATTGAGAGAAGATAGCAGTAACAAAAAATCATCTCAAAATTATTAATAGTTGCTTGCTTTTAACTTAGAAAATACAATATTAGTAATGATTTTACTTTATAAATTTGTTTAATTTTTTAAGGACAATCTTTTTTATTTCGAGAATGTCATGATAGTTGCTAGAATTTGAGAAATATGTTACAAAGACTATGCTCTCTTATGTGGCTTATATGTAATGCAAAATTCAAGGGCATTTAAATACAGTAGAACCTCCATAATTGACCACCTCCAAAAGTTGACCCAATTTTCATAGACCAGACATACACTACATGTAGGTATCAGTACAGCAGACTTAGTTCCTTATGATGACCACCTCCATATATTGACCATTTTGTTACAATCCCTGGGGTGGTCAACTCACAGAGGTTTTACTGCATAGTCAGAGAAAGTTATAGGTCTTTTTGAAACTCTATTACATACTTTATTTTTATTTTTTCATTTGTACAAATTCATGGGGAATATATGTAATTTTGTTATATACCTAGATGGCACAGTGGTTACATCAGGGCTTTCAGGGCATCCATCACCCAAATAACATACACTGTACCCGTTAGGTAATTTCTTATCATCTACCCTTACTCCTGCCAGCTTACCCTTCTAAGTCTTCACTGTCTGCCTTTCCACTCTCTGCATCCATGTGTACACTTTTTTGGCACCCACTTGTGAATGAGTACATGCAATACTTTTCTTTCTGTGTCTGATTTATTTGACTCAACATAATAATGTCCAGTTCCATCCATGTTGCTGCAAAAGACATGATTTCATTCTTTTTATGGCTCAGTAGTATTCTATTGTTTATATATAACACATTTTCTTTAGCCATTCATTTGTGGATGGATGCTTAGTTTGATTCCATATTTTGCTGTTTTGAACAGTGCTGAAACAAACATATGAGGGCAGATATCTTTTTGATAAATTGATTATAAATTTAAAGAATGAATTATTAAAGAAAAATAGGCAAGTCTTACATAAATAGGAATGTTTATCATATGTATTTTTTAAATTTCACATCTGGTATCTTGACATCTACTGTTTTATCTTCTAAATTGGCTTTTATTAACTAGTTCATAAACTATTTCTACCATAGACAAATTGTAAGATGAGTGAAAACTGTATGAAATGAGGAAATGGTAAGGCTAAATGATTTTCTGCTTAATCAAATGAGACTGTTGTTAGCCTTAATACAACTATATAGTAAATCTTGATTGTGGATGTACTTCTAGGACTGTTCTCCCACAGGAATTTGAAAGTTGGAACTTTCAAACTCTGTGGATCACTCCTTTAAAGAAATCAATTGCAAAGCACTTGTAGATTTGGCCTGGGCCTTCTTTATCACTCAAGAAATTTAAATGACATTAATTTTGAGTGTAACACTAATGCAAAGGCTGGGCTGTGTACCTATGTTATGTAGTAAAGAGAAAAAGAACTTCTAGACACATTCCTTCTTTATCAGTGTCCATTCAATGCAATAAACATTTGTGTGATGGTTAATTTTATGTATCAATTTGGACTAAGGGATGCCCAGATATCTATAAGACATTATTTATGGGTTTGCTTGTGTTTCTGAAAGAGATTACGATTTGAATCAGTAGATATAGTAAAAAAGAAAGAAAAGGAATCTGCTCCCACCAATGTGACTGAACATCCTCCAATTCATTGTGAGCCCATTAGAGCAAAAGGCAGAAAAAGAGAAAATTCTCTTTCTTTCTTCTTGAACTGAGATGTCCATATTCTCTTGCCTGGCTCTCAGGCTTTCAGCTTAGACTAAATGATACCACAAGTTTTCCTTGTTCTTCAACTTGTAGATAGAGGATTGTGGAACTTCTTAGCCTCCATAATCACATGATCCAATTACCATAGTAAGTTTTCTTTTGTGTATCTATCCATCTATTTATCTATTCATATCCTATTGGTTCAACTTCTATGAAGAATTCAGACTAAAACAATTTGTTTGGCTGCCTACCATATGCTGAACAATGAAAGGCTATGATGAATAAGACAGAGTGTCTACCTAAGTTTCACATAGTTCATGCTACCCTACCACAACCACAACCCAGATATGTAACCAAAACAAAATCTCACTTTTCTAATTATTGTCTTATTTCTTAATCTTCAACTTAATATGCCATATGACTCAAATCTCTGCCTATGGATAATTAGACTACAGGTGGACACCGGACCTAGGCTGGCCCACCCAGTTGAATTTTCTCTGGAGCACGGGAATTCAGATTCTCTGTGTTGAATTCAAACAGATAATGGGCACGTGAACAGGAAGGATATGTAAATCAGAACTAGAGTCAGCATCTTGGTAACTAAATCATAAACATATTCAAGTTGGTGTTCAGATAGAGCCATGAACTATGAGTTTGTAGAGAAAGCTGATCTGTAAATAGAGTCAGAAAAATGAAGTGGCTGTCCAGAGGAAAAACAGATATATATCCTGAGGCAACAAAGAGATAAGGGTGTGACAAGGTCTATGGTTTTCAGGTTCCAGTCCCCATAGGATTCAGCTCTTTGTCTCCTAACCTTGAAGAGTTGGTGAAAGGAAAGGGCATGCTATGCCCTTTCAGAAAACTCTGTTTGCTTAAGTCAGTTTGAGTGAGTTTCTAATTCTTTGAATCAATGAACCATGAGCAGTCTTCCACAGCTAAGGCAGTTTTAAACACCTAAAAACTATTTTAAAGAATAAAAGTATTGGATCACTCTGAAATGGGTAGAGTTTTGGTGGTTTCCTAGTGTTTCTTCAACAGACTTTCCTCAGAGTATGTTGGTTAAGAAAGGGCCTTGGATTTTAAAAACAAAAACAAAGCAAAAAATTAAAATTAAAATTAAGTTTGAATTTCTCTGCCTGACTCTTAATCCTGGATTGTCTAGAATTAATCCCCTAATTAGTGATCTGACATTGTTTCCCACTAAGACATCCTTACTTCTCTAATCAGGCTATTCCCAAGAAAGCTATGTCTATTTATATCTACAGGGTATTACTCACTATTCCCCCACCACTTTCTTTCCATCTAAATCAAAATTTTCCCAAGTTTCAAGAATAAGTTCAAGCCCTACTTCTTGACCATTCCATATTGTGGGAGGCAGGCAGGTTGAATTACTCATGGATCTTCCAACTCAGGGTAAAGTGCCCAGTCAGGGGAATATCTATGTGACTGTCCATGTGTGGGGATTCAGCAGTACAGGCGAGCTAAGTTAGGCAAGTCAAGATAGCTCAAAGAGACAAACTTGTTTTCCCCCTTTCTCTTCTCTCTGTATACATTATCTGGCTGTTTCAGATGTTCCATTACCCTATGTCCTGTTTACCCTTTATCCAACCTCCCTGGGGCGATAATCTCCCCTGTCTCATTTTTAACCTTGACTGCTAACTACTGACTGCTGTGCATTCTTGCATGGATTCTCTGTTATGGGACCCAATAAAAAGACTCCTGAGAAGCAAAACAGGTTGTTGCATTGTTTTCAGGCTGCCCCTTGACACATGAAACAATGTATTCCCTTCTAGGCTTCCAGATTTTATACACTAAGTTTGGTGTAAATTTCCTAATCTCCCCAGTACCATCTCCCTTGCTGATCACTGTCCCAGGTTGGGGTCCACTAGATTCCCATCAATGGATAACCTATTTCTCAAAAACTCCAGTAGTAGAGGTAATGATAATTATAACACAATAGCAATAAGTATAGCCACATCTTATTTGGGCACACGGTTTTAAGCACTACATGTATATTACTTAACATATAACAACTTTGCACCACTAATACAATTATCACCACTTGACATATAAGGAAACTGAAACAGAGAAGGTGAAGTCATTTGCCCACTAAGAGGTTAAGAAGTACCTAAGACCACACACATTAGATTTGATACAGTCTCATCTTTAAATGCATTATCTCCTTTATACCTTACAACACTATTAAGTAGATATTATTATCCCTATTTTGAATATGAGAAAATGGAAGCTTAGAGAAGTTAAAGACATTATTCAAAGTTATACAGAGAGTATGCAGCATGTCAAGATTAAACCTAAATTGAATGCCTACTATGTCTTAATTCCTAAGCCCCGGACTACTATAAAGGTCTGAGGATTTGGGCTACATCTTATCCTTTTGGACACGATGCCCACAAAAGAATTCAAAACAGGTACTAAATTGCTTGAAAAACATTTGTTGTAATAAGAATCCTATAAAGAAATATTGGAATAAGTTTGCCAAAACAATAACTGGGGTTTGGGGGCTTACAATGAAAATGAAATTATGCCTTCCTTTGAAACCATAAAGCTCCTAAAAGTTAATTAGCTTTGTGTTAATATTTTGATGCATCTCTGCACTTCTTAATCTAACTGCAAATTATTATTACATCAGCTACTCTGCTACTCTGCCTCAGACAAAATGAGAAAGGATATCATAGCCCCAACATTGCTTATCCTTTAAAGATTTTTAGCTTGATATTTTGCTGTCTCTTGGCTTATTTCAGCCAGGATAGAAGATGACAAATGATTATTGTGTGGGTGTTTTCTTTGCCTCATTTCCTTAGCAGTACAACTATATTTTATCCACCTATCAAGGGTTGAGAAACTTCAGCTTAGAATAGGAAGTAAACACAACCCATTTGTAATAAAAAGGAAACAGATCAAGTTATACCTGACATCCAAGGAGCCCAAGAGAGTCTAGTCTCCACCAATCAGAACAAAATTTAATCTAGTTCTTGCTATAGCTCTTCCAAAGGAAGGTTTTGGGATAAAGTTTTCTGAACTTTTTGTCCTGTTGATGAATGATGGAGAATCCATTGTTGATGTCAAGGGATTGTTGGAAATAGGAATGTATTGGTTCTCAGAGTTGAAAGAGAATTTGGCGATCATTTGTGTTTAAATATCTCCCACAATTTTCCTACCAACTGGTCATCACCCATGCTTAAAAGCATTCCAGAGAACACTTGAATCCCAGAGTTGACTTATTGCATCCTTGGGTGGCTCTCAACACATCAGAGTAAAATATTTCTTCCATTCCAGTTTCTCCATAGTAATAAAGGTCACCATAACTAAATTTTAGTATTATATTTATTTACTATTTTATATTTATATAAAATAATATTGCAGTGTGTGATATTTGATAAGTATTTCCCACACATATAAAATTATGATAATAGGTATTGTTTATTGATCCATTATGATAAGAGTTAATAAATGTTAGTTATCTTATTATTATTGAACACTTAGAGGAACTGTGAGGCATAGTACTAAAACTTACATATAGTAATAGTGACTCGTAAAATTCTCACAATTATATTATGAGGTAGATGTTGTGACCTTTGTATTGCAGATAAGAAAATGGAAACTAAAAGAAATTAAATGTATTACTCAGAGTCACCTGGCAAAATGGTAGAACCAAGTTTTTTTTATGTCCTAAGTTGGTGTTATAAAAAACTAGTCCGTACCACTCCAAATCAAGATCCTAGTTCACTTTATATAAACATTCATTTATCGCCTCAGATAGCTCTGTTTAGAAAACTTTACACAGTATTAGACAGATTAGCTGTATCTGTTTGCTTGTGTATATGTGTCTGTTTAACAGTAGCCAAATACATTTGGAAAAAAATCCCTAACTTCATAGAAGCAGATATTTTGCCTATGCTTCTAGAAATAACGAAGGACAACCATCCTCAGTTCCTGCCATATTGGCAAGACAAGAAAATGTCACAACTTTTATGGCCTCAGTGCCTATTCTTTGTTTCAGTGAGAGTACACCCTGGATCATTATTTTTCACTTTCTCTGTGCCATGAGGCAGATAAACATTGATTTGACATGAAGTGAATCCAATACATCTACGCAGAGTGGCTTGCATTCTCCGTGTTACAGAAGAGTATGTAGAGGTAAAAGAAAATAAGAAAGAGAAATAAGAAAATAAGAAAAGATATAATATAAACATATATTCAATTTCTGTGCTAGATTTTGAAGCTCTATTAAACATGTAGTGAATCCTTCTAGGTCGCTTCAGGTATTCTTCTGGCATCTACTATCATAAGCTTGTCTCTGCAGGAATCATTTATTTTAAATGTCAATTCCACAAACCTCTAATCAATGTCTTAAGTCAATTTTTTAAAAAGTGATTGCTTATTGTACTACTGTGTTGGGCCTCATCTGTAAAGCTTATTTAATTATCTGCTGTGATTATTTACTTGCAAATACATGTGGCCTACTGAAAACATTACAAATTAAGGCAGCTTCTTGGCAATGACATTGCTCTCTAAGAATCTTGCAGACACAAGAAAATTATCTTTTTGTCTGAATAGTACAAGAAAATTCCACCAAAAGTCTCTGCAGAGCTAAGGATTGTGTATAATATCCAAAAGTATCTCTATATTCCCATTGTGTATTGTCTTAGTCACAATTCATATTTATAAAAAATTCTGGATTAGAAAATTACTACTGAAGCATTTCATGCTCACAAAAATGGCTGTAATTTAAAAAATGGGAAATAACAAGTATTGGTGAGATTATGGAAAATTTGGAACCCTAGTGTGTTGCTAGTAGAAATATAAAATGGTATAGCAACTATGGAAAACCATTTGATGGTTCCTCAAAAAGTTAAACATAGAATAACCACATCACCTAGCAATTTCACTGCTAGATATACACCCAAAAGAATTAAAAGCAGGGTCTTAAAGAGACATTTGTATACCTATGCTCATAGCAGCATTATTATAATAGCCAAAAGGTAGAAACAACCTACATGTCCACTGATAGAAGAACAGATAAACAAGATGTCATATACCCACACAATGGAATATTATTACTCAGCCACAAAAGAGAAATAAGTTTGATTTATGCTATACAACATGGATAAATATTGAACATATTATGTTAAGTGAAATAATCCAGACACAAAAGGACAAACAAATGTATAAGTCCACATGTATGAATGAGATACCTAGAATTGATAAATTTATAGACAGAGAGTAGATTAAAGCTTAACAGGGGTGGGAGAAAGGGAAATGGGAAGTTATTGTTTAATAGTTATAGAATTTATGTTTAAAGTGATGAAAAGTTTTGTAAATAGGTATTATCTATTGTTCAACATTGTATATATAATTAATACCATTGTGTAACACATTCAGAAATACTTAAAATATTAAACTTTGTTTTAGACATGTGTATTTTTACCACAATTTAAAAATATCAGTAAGGTAACATACCAAAAACCATTGATAAATTATGTAACATATCAAAACCACTGATGAATTACGTGGTATGTAAATTTTATTTCAATAAATATATTTTTAAAATAATAAAGAAAGTTACTGCTGGCTGGGCACAGTGATTCATGCCTGTAATCCTAGCACTCTGAGAGGCCAAGGTGGGAGGACTGCAAGAGATCAGGAATTCAAGACCAGCCTGAGCAAGAGCAAGATCACTTCTTTATCGAAAATAGAAAAAAAATTAGCTGAGCATGGTGACATGCAGCTTTAGTCCCACCTACTCTGGAAGCTAAGACAGGACAATCACTTGAGCCCAGTAGTTTGAGATTGCTGTACGCTATGATGACCCCCACTACAGTCTAACCTAGGGTGACAAAGTGAGACTCTGTCTCAATAAAAAACAGAAAAATAGTTGTTGACTTAGGAATGATATCTGTGATGATGATGATGTCATTGATAATTCTAATGACCTCAATTTGGCAAGTATCAAGCTAAAAGTTTTATTCTACTTTACCTCACAGTCATTACTTAAGTTAAATATAACGGTATTGTCTCATTTTTCACATGAGTATGAGAAGATCAGTTCATCCAACTTGCCTAGAGTCACAAAGCTAAGATTTAGTGACAAAACTGAGATTTAAATTCAAGTTTATCTGAATCCAAAGCCCTTTTGAAACTGTCTCACCAGACCTATGTTCCTTAAACTTTAGAGCATTTGCTAAAATACTATATGGTCCTATAACTCCATTTTGGTAGGGGAAGAGAAGGAATCCCACTTCCTCACACAAATAAGGAAAGTCTAATCCCTTTATGTGAGCCTCTTAAGTTCTAAGATAATGCTGGTCTTGAGCCACACACATCTCTATGGATGAAATCTATGTGGGGACTGAAGTTATGGGGACAACTACAAGTGAGATGGCCTAATGACTAATTACGGAGACAGAATGTTGCTGAAGTTAAGAATTTAGGCTCTGGGCTCGGCGCCTGTGGCTCAAGCGGCTAAGGCGCCAGCCACATACACCTAAGGTGGCGGGTTCGAATCCAGCTCGGACCCACCAAACAACAATAATGGTTGCAACAAAAAAATAGCCAGGCGTTGTGGCGGGCGCCTGTGGTCCCAGCTACTTGGGAGGCTGAGGCAGGAGACTTGCTTGAGCCCAGGAGTTGGAGGTTGCTGTGAGCAGTGAAGCCATGGCACTCTACCCAGGGTGATAGCTTGAGGCTCTGTCTCAAAAAAAAAAAAAAAAAAAAAGAATTTAGGCTCTGGTGATGGACCTAAATTTCAATCGTGTATCTGCCACTTTTTAGCTGTGTAGGTTTGTGCAAGTCACTAAAACTCTCTAAGGCCCCTCTATCTCAGATACAAGATGAAACTAATACCTTTCTTTACTTCTTAAGGTGGCTATGAGGATAGAGGGCAATAATGCCTATAAAACATTTAGAACAGCACATAACATAGTCAACATTCAACATGTGGCATTTACTATTATTATAGTGCAGGATGGGATGAGGACTTTAGTAAGATAAAGAGGCAGAAATTTTATTAGTGAAGTAAGGCACAGAAATTAGAAGCTAAGATATGGTTAATATTAGCAAAAGAAAACTGTGTTGCCTTGTAAATGTTTTACACTAAAGAATAGAAAAAAGTTCTATTCCAGCAATACATAATATTAGACAAATCTGAAGCTACTGTTGAGGATGGAACCCAAAACATGGTGGTAGGACAGATAGAAAAAACTAAGGACACTTTGGAGAGAAGAAAAGGGGTATAGAACACAACAACAAAGGTATCTTTGTGTAGACTTTAGGGCTTTATGGGAACAGTTCAAAACTATTTTATTCCAGCTTCTAGACTCAGAGTATATTGAAAGTCATTTTACAACTCTCAATCTCTCTCTCTCTCTCTCTGAACTATGTACACATGCCATTCCAGACATTACAGAGATAACTAACAGATAACTGAGGAGCTACAAACATCATTATCATTAATAGCAGGAGCACCAGATTCTCAAAGCTGACTCAGAGTCAAGACTGAAGAACATATACTGGGTACTCCTCAAGTTGTTTTCATGTCTCCTAATAATCTGAAAATAAAGTGAGAGGGCTCAGTAAAGACAACAAAAATTCACATATATCTTCACTTTTTAAATTTATAAATGAGGCTAAAGTGGGAGTATCATTTCAAGCCAGGAGTTCTAGACTGACCTAAGAAAAACCCCACCTCTTAAAAAAAAAAGTGCCAGGTGTAGTGGCATGCACCTGTAGTATTAACTACTAGGGAGACTGAGGCAGGAGGATCACATGAGCCCAGGGGTCTGAGGTTATAAAGAGCTGTGATGATACCACTGCACTGTAGCCCAGATAAGAGAGTGAGAAATTGCCTTAAAAAATCATAATATAAATACAACATTTACATATGGGAATAAAAATTCAAACCATACATACAGAAGGAAATAGGTTGCCTATTTCCTACTAACCTTTGTGCCATCCCCCTAGTCCTAATCTCCAATAGTAATGACCAATTTTCACTTTCAGTTTTTTGTGGTTTTTTCTATCATTACTCTAAATCAGGGGTTCTCAAATTTCTATGTATATAACAAATACCTAAAAAGCTTTTTGCTTCCTTAAAAAACAGGTTACTGGGCCTCACTCCACAGTGATCAGGAGTATAGCAAAAGAAACTGATTTTTTAGAAATTACTGTGTATAACTTTGACTCCGGTACTTTATGGGATAAACTTTGAAAAGTACACATTTATATCTCTATATTTTAGCTAATCGACTTATTAACTGGGTAACTTTCTGCCATTGAAGATGGGAAATTTCATACAATCCTCTCTCCTTTTTAATTGTTAGCATTTATATTCTTAGTTTTACTTATTTTACTGGTTGCACTGTAACTTTATAATTAAACCTCTAGTTACTGATCCGGCTACTTTATATGTCAGATGCTGACTTTTCACTATACAGAATAAGGAATTCAGCCTCCACTACTCTTGTCTCCACATCTCATCCCTCCTCTACCTCATAATTCTCTGTCAGCTGTGCCATTACTGTAATTAAGTTTACTGTGAATGATTCTGGCAAACAAAATCCAATAAAAATATCTATATTGTTATGACTAACATAAATCTTATTTCTCTGTGATTCAAGAAGCATAACTATACAATAAAGACATTTAAATATATGTCACAAAATCAAAATCTTTGGCACTAAAAATCTGCAAAGTAGCAATACTGCTCCAATTTCCAAGACTGAATCGGTTCTCTTTTCTTACACCATGTCAGTTGCTTAAAATCAAGCCACGCATTAGTTTGCCTCATATTTAAGTTATGATTTTCATGTACTAATTTTAGGACCCTTGCTTTTTCTTAATGGTTAAAAATAAACCCTGTATCTTCATTTACATGTAACTAAGATCATGCAGTTTCTTAACTATGGTACTACTTACTGGGTCTGCTGTACCTGTATCCTGGAGATTTCTTTCCAGTATAACCTTATATTGTTGTTCTGCTTCTTAAGACATTCCTCTTCCTAAATTCATCCTACTTGACAATAAACTTTTAAGTATTTTCAGAATACTAGACAATTATCTGAATCTCTGCGGTTCTAAATTTTGGTTTTATCTCCAAATATGATTGATATTTTAAGTATATAGAATTTTAGGTTCAAAGTAATTCTTTAGGACCGCATCAAAATTAAAAACTTCTGTGCATCAATAGACACAATAAACAAAGTGAAAAGGTAACTTATAGAATGGAAAAAATATTCTCTCTACTTATATCTGATATAGAATACCCAGAATATGTAAAGAACTCCTACAATACAACAGCAGCAACAATAAAAATACCCAATTAAAAAATGAGCAAAGCACTTGAATAGAAATTTTGCCAATAAAGATATACAAATAGACACAATTATAAGAGGGACTTTACCTAACAAATACAATCAGTGTAACCTAATTCTTTGTACAATCAATGAATCCCAAACAATAAAAAAGGCAAAAAAAATAAACGATATACAAGTAGCAAATAAGCATATGAAAATATGCTCAATACCACTTATAATTAGGGAAATGTAAATCAAAACCACAATGACATCTTACATCATAGCCATCAGGATGGCTACAAATACAAAACAGAAAATTGCAAGTATTTGTGAAGATATGGAGAAATCAGAACCCTTAAACTTTGTTGGTCAGAATACAAAAGGATTTAGTTGTTATGGGAAACAGTATGATGGTTCCTCAAAAAATTAAAACTAGAACTAACATATGAATCAGCAATTTACTTCTAAATATATATCCAAAGGAACTAAAAGGAGGTCTCAAATAGATATTTGTACACTCATATTCATATCAGTATTTTTTACAATAGCCAAAAGGTAAAAACAATTTAAGTATTCATTGATGGATGAATGAATAAACAAAATATGATATATACATACAACAGAATGTTCTATGGAATTTCTGTGTTCCTCTTATTTGTACCCTGATTACTCTTTTTTCATAGCAGGTGAATTTTAATTTTGTAGATACAACCTCTTCCCAAATATCCCTAAAAGTATTCATTAGAATTTTTAATATTTCTCTTTCCTAAATTATCTGACTCCAATGTAGACTTACTTGTTCTGGTTATTCACTTCTGGGTTGTTGGCTTTTCTTAAATGTAGGATGTTCCTTGGCCGTCCCTTTATCACGCTATGAAGCCACTTCCCTAAATAAAAGAGCTAACAACTTGTTGTATATAGGTAGGACACAATTACATGATAGCCCTCACTCAGGGCATGGAAGTAAGTAAGGTAGTAGACAGGCAGGCTGCCTGCTGATAGCCTTTTCCTTACTGAACAGGATAGCATGGGAAGAGGCAAGATGGCCAAGAAGAGATACTGGCTGCCAGATTGTCTCAAATACATATAAAAAAAATTCAGGTGAGAAAGCATAGCCCAGGTAAAATACTGAGGGGAACATGTTAGAACCTACTCTTATCAGAGATGATACAGGAAGCAGTTGTGGAACAAAATAAAAAGGAGCAAAATTTTGGCTAAGTCTGACCCCCGAGGGATTTGGAGCCTGGGAGAAAAGGTAGGTGGGAGTGTTTACTTCTCCCCCCACACTTGTAGACCCTCAGCTCCAAATCTGTTGGTTCTAGGTGCTGCTACTACTAATGCACTGAGAGCGTCTTGGGAGCAGAGCACTGGGCTGTGGACCCATGTAGAGTTGCTTCCCCTCACCACAAACTCTAGCTGAGACAGTGAGTGTTATATTGCCTGTGCAATAGGGGTGGCTCTATCTGCTGGGGAAGTTGTAGCCCTCAGTCTTCTTGTCACTAGATCAAACATGAACATTCCCCCAGTACCTACTTCGACTGTGACAACCACAAAGGAACAAAGAGCCATATAAGAGGGCAATAGTATTCCTGGAGTTCTGACCCATAGGGCAGGCAGCCTCAAGGGAACTGGGAAAAGCCACAAATTCTTTTTAGGACTGAGGAAGGTGGAACATTCAGTCTTTTGCATCATAGAGCTCCTGGCTCATGATTGTCTGTGCCCCTCCCAGTGGAAATGCTCCCTACCTTTTGGGGTCTTCTCCTCCTCTCCTCTTTCCCCCCATTTCTGTCCATTGATAATGAGGCAGCCATGGCTGGAGGGTTGTTTCTGCTTGGGACTGGCCAGGGTTTCACAAAGGGATGATTAAGTAGCAGCAACCCTGCCTCTGATAGAGCACCTATCCCTTTCACAAAGGGATGTTGGTAGCAGCAACCCTGCCTCTGATAGAGCACCTATCATATCCAGGATTCCATGCACCTTGGGGCTCACTTTCTTCCCTCTGAAGTGATGCAGCAAACAAACACTTTTGTGTGCCCTAATGACAAAAGCTACCACCTCCTCTGAGGGAGGGCAGGGATAGCAGTCCTCCCCCTGAGCTGCCTACTTCTTCTGTGAGGAGCTTACTTACCCTGGGAGCAAGTCCCTGACACAACCACACCACCCCTACTGGAACATGCAGGCCACAGCTCACAGCTTGTCTGGTAGCCCTGCACGTAGTGTACTTAGCAGGCTGCACACTACCACGACTGCTGCTGCAGTTGGGTCAGAGTATGAACTGTGAATCTGGGTGCTTTTGTGCCCCCAAACAACAGACTACTGTGATTGCCAGGAAAGAGTTGTTTGACTTGTGTGTCCTACACCTTCCTGCCTCATCACTAACTGAGGCCCACCCCTCCCATTACAGGTTCAGAGTGCATCTGTCATTTCCTGTCTAAGCTTTCTTCAGGAGCAGGAGAGCTCCTCCACCCCTCACTATCATAGCCATACCTAAACTCAAGGAGACTTGAGTGCAAGTCTGACAACTCAGTCTTAGTCTTGTCAGGACTCATGTCTTAGTCTGATCAGGAGTCTGTGAACTAAAGATTACCTAACCTAATTAACCATCGCTAGCAACTGAACACTTTCCCAGGGTTCTGAGGTCCAACTGACTCAAATTGCCAGCAACAACACAGTGGGTACTTATGTAAACAAGGTGAAAGGAAGTACTGTAAATTTTCCTGTCTACACTGAGTTCCTGGCAAAGAAAACTTTGCAGGTAAAGTAACCTCTTTTGAGCTGAAGGAATTAATTCCAGATAAGAAGGCATAAGAACTCTGGAAATAACATACCCAACAGATCACATTAGCTCTTTAGCAATGGACTTCAACCAAAAGGAAATGTTTGAATGTCAGATATGGAATTCAAAATATGGATTGCAAATAAGCTCAATGTAATTAATGAGAAAGTTGAAAACCAACACAAAGAAATAAGAATTCAGGACTTGAGGCTCAGTGCCTATAGCTCAGCAGCTAGGGCTCCAACCATATACACCGGAGCTGGAGGGTTCAAACCCAGCCTGGGCCTGCCAAACAACAATGACAACCACAACAATAACAACAACAAAAGTGTTGTGGTTGGCACCTGTAGTCCCAGCTACTTGGGAGGCAGAGGCAGGAGAATTGGTTAAGCCCAAGAGTTTAAGGTTGCTGTGAGCTGTGATGCTATGGCACTCTAATGAAGACAACATAGTAAGACTCTGTCTTAAAAAGTAAATAAATAAATAAATAAAAGGATTCAGAACTTGAATGAAATTAAAATGATAGAGATTTTAAAAAGAGAGCATAATAGAACTTTTAGAAATGAAGGATTTCTTTAGGGAATTTCAAAATACAATGGAGAGTTTTAATAACAGACTAAACCAAGCAGAAGAAAGAATTTTGGAGCTTGAATAAGAGCATTTCAAATTAAGTCATTTAGTCAAAAATAAAAAATAATGAAAGGAAATGATGAAACCCCCCAAGAAATATGAGATTATGCAAAACATACAAACATAGGAATCACAGATATTTCCAAGAGAAAAGAAGAAAAAGCAAAAAGCATAGAAAACCTATTTGAGAGAAAAATGGGAAAAAAATCCTTGTTTTGCTAGAGATTTAGACATTGAGATATAAGAACATCATTGAACTCCTGGAAGATTTATTGCAAATGAGATGTCAACAAGGCACACCATCATCGATATAGTCAAAAGCAAAGTGAGGAGAAAATCCTACAATCTGGGAAACAAAAGCATTAAATAACTTACAAAAGAAAACCTATATCAGACTAACAGCAGATTTCTCAGAAGAAACTTTATAAGCCAGAAGGGACTGAAGTCCCATCATTAGTATTCTTAAACAGAATAACTATCAGACTAGAATTTTGTGTCTGTAAACACTAAGTTTCATAAATGAAGAAGAAATAAAATCTTTCCCAAACAAGCAAACACTAAGGGAATTTCTCAATAGACCTCCTCTGCAAGAAATGCTCGCAAGTGTTCTAAACACTGAAAAGAATGATGAATACTCACCAGTGTGAAAACACTCATGGCTCTCATAAAATAGTAACATAAGAAAAATACAAAGCAACTAGCTAACAACCAACATGATGACTGGAACACTATCTCATTTGTCAATACTATCATTGAATGTAGACAATTTAAATGTCCCACTTCAACTGACACAATTGATTTTTAAAAACCCACAAATTTGCTATCTCCAAGAAAAGCAATTGATTCATAAAGAGGGTCATCAACTCAAGGTGAAGGGGTGGAAAAAAATATTCCATGCAAATGGAAACCAAAAGTAAGCAATAATAGCTATAAGAATATCAGATTAAACAGACTTTAAATCTACAATAGTAAAACAAAGGCAAAAATGGTCATTATATAATGATAAAGGATCAATTAAACAAGAAGATATAAGAATCTTAAATATACATGTATCTATCACTTCATATCCAAGTTTCATAAAACAAATGCTACTAGAGTAATGAAATAAAATAAACAGCAACATAATAATAGTGAGGGATTTCATCAGTCCACTGACAGAACTAGAAAGATCATGAAGGCAGAGGATCAATGAAGATACCCTGGACATAAACAAGACTCCAGAACAGGTAGACCTAACAGACATTTAAAAAACAAAAACTACAGAATATACATTCTTTTCATCAGCACATAGAATATTTTCTAAGATAGACTATATATTAGACCACAAAACAAGTATTGTGGCCTAAATTTAGAAAAATTGAAATCATACCATATATCTTCTCAGACCACAGTGGAATAAAACTAGAAATCAATTCCAAGAGGAATTTGTAAAAATATACACATATATAGAAAATAACCTGCTATTGAATGATTTTGGGGTCAACAATGAAAACAAAATGAGAATCAAAACGGGTTTTTATTTTAATAACAATGGCTACATAATCTACTTAAATCTCTAAGATACATTAAAAAGAGTTCTAAGAGGGCAGGTCATAGTTTGAAATGCCACATCAAACAGACCAAATGATAATAAATTAACAACCTAATGTTACATCTCAGGAAACTAGAAAAACAAGACCCAATCAACCCAAAGCTATTAGAAATAACAAAGAAATAACAAGGGTTAAGAGCAGAACTAAATGAAATGAAAACAAAAAACAACACAAAGGATCAATGAAACAAAAAAAAATGGTTCTTTGAAAAGGTAATTCCTAGATTAACTGAGAAAAGAAGGGAGGGGATTCAAATAAACTCAATCAGAAATAAAAAAGGAGACATTAAAACCATCACAGAGATCATTTGAGACAAAAACCCTCTATGTATACAAAGTAGAAAATCTAGAGAAAATAAATGATTTTTTTTAGAAACACACAATCTCCCAAGCTTGATTAGGAAGAAATAGAAATCCTGAGCAGACCAATATCAAGTAGCAAGATTGAATCAGTAATGAAAAAAACTTCCCAACAACAACAAAAAAGCCCCACGACCAGACAGATTCAAAGCAAAATTCTACCAGACCTGCAAAGAACTGGCACCTATCCTACTGGGACTATTCCATGATATTGAGAAGGAAAGAATCCACCCTAACTCATTCTACAAAACCACTATCACTCTGATAACAAAGCCAGGAAAGAATACAATTGAAAAAGCAAACTACAGATTAGTATCATTTGTGAACATAGATGCAAAAATCCTCCACAAAATAACAGTAAACTAAACTGAACAGCACATTAAAAAAAAAAAATTCACCATGATCAAGTGGGTTTCATTCTAAGGATGCAAGGATAGTTCAACATACACAAATCAATAAATGTGATTCATCACATAAACAGAATGAAAACCAAAAACCATATGATCATCTCAATAGAGGCAAAAAAAGCACTTGATAAAATCTAGCACCATTTTATGATGAAAACCCTTAACAAACTAAGCATAGAAGGAACATACCTCAAAACAATACAAGCCATGTATATAAACCTATAGCCAACATCATACTGAATGGGGTAAAGTTGAAAAGCATTCCCCTAAGAACTAGTACAAGACAAAGGCATCCACTGTCACCATTTCTATTCAACATATTACAGGAAGTCTTAGCCAGCCCCATCAGGCAAGAGAAAGAAGTGAAGGGTATCCACATATGAAAAGAGGAGTCAAACTACACTTATTTGAGGATAATATGATCTGACATCTAGAAAACCCAACAGACTCCTCCAAAAGATTCCTATAATTGATAAATAAATTTAGTAAATTCTTAGCTTACAAAATGAAAGTACATAAATCAGCAGCATTTCTATACACCAATAATAGCCAAGCTGAAATCTAAATTAAGATCTCAATCACATTTATAATAGCTGCAAAAAAAAAAAAGTCTAGGAATATACTTTCACCAAGAAGGTGAAAGATCTCTATGAAAACTACAAAACACTTAAGAAAGAAATCATAGATGACAAAAACAAACAGAAAAACATCCTTGCTCATAAATTGGTAGAATCAACATGGTTAAATGTCCGTACTGCCCAAAGTGATTTACCGATTCAATGCAATTCTCATCAATATACCAACTTTAGTTTTCACAAAATAAAAAAAAAATTCTATATTTCATATGGAATCAAAAAAGAGCCCTAATACAGCTCAGCACCTGTAACACAGTGGTTATGGTGCCAGCCACGTATACCAAGACTGGTGGGTTCGAATCCAGCCTGGGCCAGCTAAACAATAACGACAACTGCAATAAAAAAAAAAAATAGCCGAGTGTTATGGTGGGTGCCTGTAGTCCCAGCTACTTGGGAGTCTGAGGCAAGAGAATCACTTAAGCCCAAGAGTTTGAGGTTGCTGTGAGCGTGATGCCATGGCACTCTACCAAGGGTGACATAGTGAGACTCTGTCTCAAAAAAAAAAAAAGAGCTCTAATAGCCAAAAGAGTCCTAAGCAAAGAACAAAACTGAAGGTAACACATTACCTTACTCCAAATTACGCTACATGTACAAAGTTAGAGTAATCAAAACACCATGGTATAAAGGCATAAAAGTAGACACAGATCAATGGAATAAAACCACATACATACAACCAACTGATCTTTGACAAAGACGACAAAAACATACACTAAGGAAAAGACACTCTGTTCAATAAATGGTAAAGGGCAAATTGGAAGTGCAGAAGAATTAAAATGGATCCTTTTCTCTCATTATACATAAAAATGAACTCAAGGCAGATTAAAGACTTAAATATAAGACCTGTTACCATAAAAATTCTAAAAGAAAACTGATGAAAAACTCTCGGACCATGGCATAGGCAAAGAATTTATGAGTAAGACCCCAAAAGTAAATACAATAGAAACAAAAAGAAATCAATAGAGCTTAATTCAACTGTTCCTGTATAGCAAAGAAAATAATCAATAGAGTAAATAGACAACCTGCAGAATGGGAGAAAATATTCTAAAACTATATATCTGACAAACAACCACGTATTAGTTCATTTTGCATTGCTAGTAATATATAAAAAAAATAACAAACTGAGTAATTTATAAAAGTAAGAGGTTTATTTGGCTGATGGTTCTGAAGAATGTACAGGAATTATCACACCAGCATCTGATTCTGCTGAGGGTTTCATGGAGCTTCTAATTAAGGCAGAGGGTGAAGGGGGAGCAGATGTGTCACATTACAAGAGAGAGGAGGTGGTGCCAGATTCCTTTAAACAACCAGCTTTCACATTAATAAAGCAAGAACTCGCTGATTTTCATAGGGAGGGCACCAAGTCATTATTTAGTGATCCGCCCTCATGACCTAAACACTAAGCCCCACCTCCATCACTGGGGATCAAATTTCAACATGAAATTTGAGGGGCCAAACATCCAAACTATATTATTCTCCCCCAGTCCATCAAATCTCATGTCCTTCTCACATTGCAAAATAGAAATCATCTCTTCCTAATAGTTCCCCCAAATTTTGACTCTTTCCAGGATCATCTAAAAAATTCAGTGTCCATAGTCTCATCCAAAACTCAAGGCAAATTCCTTAAAGTTGTGTGCCAGTAAAATCACAAACAAGTTATTTACCTCCAAGATCAATGTTGGTATAAGCATCGGGTAAACATTCCCATTGCAAAAGTGAGAAATTGGCCAAAAGAAAGGGGTAATGAGACCCACAAAATTCTGAAACCTAGCAGGGTAGGAATTAAAGTTTAAAGTTGCCAAGTATTCCCTCTTGACTCCATACTCCCCATACTGGGCACACTGGTGCTAAGGCAGGAGGCAGGGGAGGCTCCCAAGGCCTTGGTCAGCCCCACCTCCCTGGTCCTGCTAGGCATTGTCCACATGGCTATCTTCATGAATTAGAGTCTGGTGCCTGTGGCTTTCCCAGGCTGAGAGTGCATGCTGCCGGTGCCTTTACCATTTTGGGGTCTGGAAAATGGTGGCCTTCTTCTCACAGCTTCACTGGGCAATGCCCCAGTGGTGACTTCGTGTGGGGTCTCCAGCCCTACATTTCCCATTGACACTACCCTAGTAGGGTTTCTCTACAGGGGCTCTGCCCCTGTGGCAGGCTTCTGCCTGGTCACTCAGGCTTTCCCATACCTCTTCTGAAATCTAAGTCAAAGCTGTCAGACCTCCATCACTCTTACATTCTGTGTGCCTATAAACTTAACACTATGTGGAAGCCACCAAAGCTTATCACTTGTGCCCTCTGGAGCAGTGACCTGAACTGTATCTGGAGCCCTCTGAGCTACAACAGCCAGGATGTGGAGAGCAGCATGCTCAGATAGTACAAGGCAGTTCTGCTCTGAGTCTGCAGTCCTCTTAAACCTCTGGCTCTGCAATGCAAGGGTCTTCCTTGAAGATTTCTTAATTCCTTTGGGGACTTACTGCCATACTCTTGATCAGTACCTGGCTCTGTTTTACTCACACTAATCTCTCTAGCAAGTGGTTGCACCACAACCCACTTGAATTTCTCTCCTGAAAATACTCTTTCCTTCTCTACTACATGGCCAGGCTGCAAATTTTCCAAATTATTATGCCCTGCTTCCCTTTTAATTATAAGTTTTAACTTTAAGTCATTCCTTTGTTCCCATATCTGATCTTAGGCTATTAGAAGCAGCCAAGCCATCCCTTGAACAGTTTTCTGCTTAGGAATTTATCCCACCAGATACCCTAGGCCTAGGTCATTACTTTTAGGTTCAGTCTTCTACAAAGTCCTAGGACATGGACACAAGCAGCCAAGTTCTTTGCTAAGATGTAACAAGAATGACCTTTGCTCTACTCCCCAACAAATTCTTCATCTCTGTCTGAGACCTTGTCAGCCTGGCCTACATAGTCCACATTTCTATCAATACTTTGGTAATGACCACTTAACAAGTCTTGCAGGAGTTCCAAACTTTCTCTCATCTTTCTGTCTTCTGAGCCCTCCAAACTCTTCCAACCTCTGCCTGTTACCCAGTTCCAAAACAGCTTCCACGTTCTCAGGTTATCTTTACAGCAACATTCTACTCCTTGGTACCAATTTCTGTGTCAGTTTATTATGCATTGCTCTAAAGGAAATACCTGAGGCTGGATAATTAATTTTGAAAAAGAGCTTTATTTGGTTTGTGGTTCTGAAGACTATACAGGAAGCATCATGCTGGCATCTACTTCTGGTGAGGGCTTCATGGAGCTTCCAATTAAGGCAGAAGATGAAGGAGCAGATGTGCCACACTGGGAAAGAGGGATCAAGTGAGAGAGAAGGTGGCGCCAGACTCCTTTAAACATCCAGCTCTCACATGAATTAATGAAGCATGAACTTACTTATCACAGGGAGGGCATCAAGCCATTCATGAGGAATCTGCCCCCATGGCCCACACATCTCCCATCAGGCCCCACCTCCATCACTGAGGATCTAATTTCAATATAAAATTTGGAGGGGCCAAACATCCAGACCATATTAGACTAATATCCATAATCTACAGGGAAATCAAACAAATAAGCAAAAAAAAAAAAAAAACAATCCAAATAATCCCATTAAAAAGTAGGTAAAAACATGAACAGACATTATGCAAAAGAAGATATACAAATGGCCAATAAACAAAAAATGCTCAACATCACTGATCATCAGCAACAAACAAATTAAAATTACAATTAGATACCACCTTACACTTATCAGAATGGTCATTATCAAAAAATTTAAAAGGGGGCAGCCCCTGTGGCTCAAAGAAGTAGGGCACCAGCCCCATATACCAGAGGTGGTGGGTTCAAACCCAGCCCCGGAAAAAAAAAAAAAAAAAAAAAAAAATCTCCATTGTACATCATTGCACACTCTGCTGGTACATTGTCATGATGCAAGAGCCATGAGTTGTTGGCCAGGATTTTCAGTTAAGATTGCCTAACTTTTCCTCTAACAATGTTTACTTGGTCTGTTATACCTCTCACAGTCCACCGCCAATTTTGATGCACAATTCAGTGAATTTTTGCATTGTTTTTGACAGTTATGGTTACCACTGACTTCTCTTTATCAATGACACTTTCTCTCCACTCAGGGAAATGTTTAATCCATTTCTTCATGGCATTATCCCCATAAACATGGACTAACATGTTCCTAATTTCGCTTCTACTCTTGCCAAGTTTAACAAAAAAAATTAATATTTGTTTGTTATTCTAATTCAAACTCCAACATTCTCTCAACAGCACACAAAAACAGGCAACAACAATAATGAATGCCACTTAGTGAGACACTGCCACATGTTGACACAAATACAATTATGAAACACAGATATACCAAGGTTATGAAACCTTACTGAGCTATTTGTTCAGTGCTGCTAAGGTAAGCAGATGGTGGCAAATTTGCAAACCTAATTGTGAGAGCTTGTATACTATTCAGGTGATGGGTACACTAAAAGATCCAACTTTACCAGCATACAATTCATCCATGTAACAACAACAAAAAAAAAAAACCCACTCATAACCTCTAAATCTATTGAAATTTAAATAAAATTAAAAATGAAAAGCATGCACACTCCAATTCAAATATGTTGATTTATAGAAAATAAACATACACAGCTATCATTAGACAATATTTTAGGGTATGCAATATGCTTGTCATACTTCATCAGAGAACATGCATTTAAATCTATATTTCAAATAGTCTATCAGATAACCTTTGGAGTTTACGCTGGCCAAAACATAGTAGATTGTGATTGTACTTAATTCTTAAAGAACACTTCCATTTTCTTGTTATAATTTGTGCTTCAATTATTGTTGTTGCTGCTGTTGTTATTGTTAGCTCTTCACAGAAATCTGTCATGCTATTTGGTAATTTGTGAGAGTCATCTTGATTGTAATTGATAGTATAATAGAGATTATAATGAGAGAACACTTAAAGCATTTAGTTATTAAGTATTAAATGTCCAATTTCTTTAGGCAGTAAGTTTGACAGTTGATATAGTTCTGACATTTCACTTTGACACTTCTTTTTTATTACTGTGAAGACATATTCTCATTCTTTCAAATGCATATTTTGGCTTATGATTATCTTTTAATTGTCTTTTAGAATACTTTTTGTGAAACCATGAATAAGTCAAAAATCCATGTTATTTTTAATTCTGAGTTCCATCATGGAACAACATAGCCCAGAGAGCTCAAAATATCAATGAAGTCTTTGGAACGAATGTGGCTAATAAATTTATAGTACATTGATGGTTCAAGAAGTTCCATTCTGGTGATTTTAATCTTGAAAATGAACCACAAGTGCAACCTGAGACCAAGATAGATAATGATGAGCTGAAAGCTATAGTGAAAGCAAATCCATCTCAACTTAAACATGAATTAGCAACAAGACTTGATGTTATTATTCCAACAATATTGGACCATTTGAAACAAGTCAGCAAGATAAAGAAGCTGCATAGATGGGTTCACATGAATTCAATGAGCATTACAAGAGAAATCATCTCAAAGCTTGCTGTTCTTTGGCATCATAACATAAAGGCAATCCATTTCTACACATGTGATAAATTGCAAGCATTCAGCATAATGGTTGGATAAAAATGAAGCCAAAATACTGGCCAAGACTGAATATTCATCAGAAAAAGCTAAGGGTATCTGTTTGGTGGCCAGCATTGGTATTATCCACTAAAGCTTCATGAAACCTAGTCAGTCAATTATAGCAAATGTCTACTACAAGCAATTAGATGAAATGATGAGGATGCTTGCAATTGAATGGCTGAGATTGGTCAGTAGAAACAGGCTTATCTTCTTGTAAGACAACACTGTTACATAAACAAAGCTGCTAAAACTATAGAAGCTGCACTTGGAAACTCTGTGTAATCCACTATATTCACCAAACCTTGCACCAATTGACTCTCACTTCTTCCAGGCTTTGAACCACTTCTCACAAGGAAAAATAATCAATTCTCAATAAGCCATGGGCTTGCTTTTTGTGATTTCATCATCACTCACTCTCCAAGGTTCTTTGCTGCTGGTATAGACAAGCTAACATTTAGATGGCAAAAGTGTGTCAATGTATCTAAACTATGTATCTAAATTAATCAAACTTTGATTAATTATACTACTTCTTGTTTGAGATAAAATAAATTAAACTTCTGATTCAAAAACAGACTTCTCAGATTTCATGACCTAACACAAGCTGTCACAATATGCAGAAAGTGAATAGGCAAGTGAAGGCCTGCCTTAGTATGGGTTTCCTCAAAAACAGACCCTGAGCTGAGGACTCAAGTACATGTAGCTTATTTGAGAAGTGATTCTGAAAGTTTCAATAGGGAAGAGGGAAAACAGAAAAAGGGTAGAAAGCCAATAAAGGATACATTATTGAACAGGTTGCCACTCTGGGTGACTGGAATAAAGTACCACTTGGGAATTCTGAGGTGCCCTATAGATTGTCCTTTAAAGTCACATACTATACAGTATGGTAATTGCCTAATACAAGACTACCTAATACAGCAGTCCCCTTTATCTGCAGTTTTGACTTCCATGGTTTCAGTTACTCACGGTCAACTTTAGTCCAAAAATATTACATAGAAAATTATAGGAATAAACAATTCATAAGTTTTAAACTGCATGTCATTCTGAGTAGTATGATAAAATCTCACACCATCCCACTCCTTCCCACCTGGAGCATGAATCATCCCTTTGTCCATCATATCCATGTTATACACTAACCACCCATTAGTCACTTCGTAGCTGTCTCAGTTATCAGATTGTTGCTATATTATCACAGGGTTTATGTTCAAGTAACCTCTATTTTATTAAATAAGACCTTAATTATTAGTTATTATTGCTAACCTCTTACTGTCCTTAATTTTTAAGTTAACCTTTATCATAGGTATGTATATATCGGAAAAGACATAGTACATATAGTGTTTGGTACTCTCCACAGTTTTAGGCACTCACTGGGGATCTTGGAATATATCCTCTGGGGACAAGGGGTGGGACTGCTATACTCTGGTTTTCCATTCTCCTCCATTTTTGATGCCTAAGTTTTTCTTCACTTGCTTATAAACTTAGTGATGACTTTAAAAGGATATTTGTAACAATTTATCCAGAATTAGTAACTGTTATGTTGTGGGGAAGTTTTCAGATCATTTACTCTACTATATGGCCAGTTCCCCAAAAATAGAAATGTTAAGATTAAAGGAAGAAAAAAATCAACAAATATATAAGATATAAATATCTTAGCAAAGATATTTGGCACACTGAAAGAACTTGTTAAATGTTAGGTAATACTGAGATCCTAGTAATAGAAGTCATAGGACTGAAGCAGAATCTTGGAAGAAAAGAGAGGAGAAGAGTTGAAGGAGTTGCTCCTGTCAGGAAGTAAAACAAGAGTGTTTCAATAGTCTTTTATTTCTATTGCTCCTACTACAGTTCCATTCATTACACACATCTCAGTTTGTACCCTTCAACTTGACAACACATATGAATTGTGTGAAAAGGGCCATTTTATCTTATTAACAAGTGGTATGAGCACATTTTTGTAAGAAAATAACAAGTTTTATTAAAAAGAAGTTTTGTTAAGCTCACTCTGGGATAGAAATAATTCTCAGATTGCTTAAGTTTTGTCAGAAATTGGGAAAGGTCACTGTATATTAAATAAGAACAAATTTGGGAGTTACCTGAGCATGGTGATCAAGGAGATGTGTCTCCTGACTATTGGAGTGCCTAAAGAAATATTTTGGGAAGGATCAAATCATTAAATGAAGACATTTAAATGTCTGCAGTGTGTTGTAGAATAAAAACCCTCTCCAATAAGCCCCTTTGAGTCCCTTGATACCTTTCATTACTCACCATTTTATGTGAATGGAAGATCTCAAAAGAACCACTAAGGGAAGGTTGGGTATCTTTGTGACAATAGCAATGTTCCTCCTCTTTGGAGGTGAGATATTTTATGAGTTTTCCCTTTCAGACTGGGGTATCAAGCAGAGAGAAGAAGAACATTCAGGGGAAAGGGAGTGGCATGAGCATTTTCCTAAAATCAGAAGCATATCTGACAGGGGATCACAGGGTACAGAGTGTCAGTGATCCAAAAGGTAAGACCAGAAGAGAAGGCAGAGGATAGACTATGATGAGCCTTCAATGCTGAGGCAAGGGCATTACATTTCAAATGTAGGTAATGGGGATCACTGAATGGATTTCAAGCCTGGAATTTATTACATTTAATATTATGAAAAAGTAATTATTAACACAACTTGTGATAGTGCTTTGGAGGGAAACAAAGTCAAAGGCAGGCCAGAAAACCAATCCAGAAACTATTGTAGGTCCTCAGTCTAAAGAGAAGGAGAACTTAGACAAAGGGAAGAATAGCTGGCCTGGAGGTGGTGGGAAGAATCTGAGAGCTATCTACAAGACAGAGTTGACTAACATGTGAATATTAGTGTATTACGTAGGTAAGCTAGATACAGTAGAAAACATAGCTCCAAATATATATCATGGTTCAGAAAATATACAAATTTATTTTTTGCCACATAACTATTCAAGGAAGATGTTCCTTGTCAGCTGGAAGATCTCTTCCATTCAATGATTTGGGAATCTGGGCTCCTTCCACCTTATGTTCCTGCCATCCATTAGATCTTCCTGATAATCCCCAGAAGAAGAAAGAGAGCGTAAAGGGGGCATATCCTCATTTCAAAACCTTCGGCCAGTAAATGGCTCACATACTTCCACATACATTCCATTCACTAGTTCTTTTTAACCATGGCCACGTATTACTATAGGGCTAGGAAATGTAGTCTGGCCCTAGGTCCAAGAAGAAAAAGAAATGGATTTGGTAGACAGATTGAAGTCTTGGCACAATTTCCCTTGCCACAAGGGAAGGAAGAGATCTTGGAAAAATTCCCAATATTCATATTAGTTAACTAGGTGAATGGTGGTAGATTAGGGAATATATGTTTTGTTGGAGGAGATGGGCTAAGGAGTTCAGTTTGAGACATGCTTAGATACCTAAGAAATACCTGTAAAGATGCCAGCTATATCCATCTATCAGTATCCCTAAGGATTAGAGATATACAACATTAGCAACATTAGCACCATGCTCTAATCAACTGAGCTAACTGGCTAGCTAATACAACATTTATTATTATGCTAATTTACTTTCTATGTGTGCCAAATACACAGAAAATTTATTTGAAGTAAATCTCTGAAAACGTTTCCATTGAATCCTTCATTGGTCTATATTTACAGGCACAGATGGGAAATACAAAACTAAATATTATTCCAAAATAGGAAGTAAATTGATTTCCCATGAGAGTTAAATGATATGTTCTATTAATATTTTAATTATTGTATAGTGCACAGGCATCTACACTGAAAAGAAAAGCAATTAGGAGCATTGTCCTGGTGGAGCTGCGCCTGATTTCAAAACATGAGATGCTAGCAGAAGTGGGTTCTTTGCTTGTTTATTTTTCATAGATATCCTTTAGAAATATATTCCTGCACCTGACAGAGGTGAAAAGAAGCAATTGAAGTATCAAATGCTTGAAAGTAGGCTCACTTGAGTTCTGATTCCCTCAAAGTAAATTGCTTCAACGTGAAATCAACTCTCAGCCTCTCAAGTAGCCCTATTCTCCTGGTCTGTAAACCAGCCATTAAGATAAATCCAAGTGTTTTTAGGATACCTTGGTAAATCAGTAAGATTTCAGAGTTTCTGATGGTTGCTCTGAAGTCTGGGAGTGCCTTATCACTTGGAAGACAGAAGTTTTTCATTTGAATGATTTAAAAATAGGTGACTGGATGAATGAAATATTTCCATTATTTTTCTTTACTTTTAAGAAAGCAATAAAGTATATATCATTATTCTTCACAAACCTGAATGATAATAATTTAAATTTTCTGTCTTTTGTGTGTCAAACTTTTTTTCATTATCCTGTGACAGAATCAAAGGGATGGGGCTGGGGTGGGGGCATTAAATATCTCATTAGAATCATCAGGAAACAGGCAATTAGCTGAGTTTCAACACATTCAGTCAGGATCGACTAGGATAATAAAATCCATTGATAAATAACTATAAACATGCTTAAATATTGTCCAAAGTATTTTCGTGTGAAATATAAGATAAGACATTAAAAAAACTGAACTATTAAATACAAACACTATGGAAACCTATACATCACAAAATAGACCTGAGCAGTTCCAGACAGAGATAGCTAGAGCATGTGTGTGCGCGTGCGCACGTATATACAATGTTTTTACCACTAGAAGAAAAAACTCTAGCAGTATAACAGTTTGAGACCTCAGCACAAACTGCCAAAATGATATAAATGAAAAAGCTCTCTGGCTTTTCTTCACAGAGCAAATATTTTTCTACTGTACCAATAAAAACCCCAGATACTGCACAGCCAGCCAATCTGTGTTTACTTCTCCCTGTTATGTAACCTATCTTTCCCCTAACTCTCATACTCGACGGGAGAGTCAGAGTTCTACAAACAGCCTAAAATGAAATCATCATTATTACGGTTTTGCATGCCGAGTTGTGGCTTGGTCCCATAATTCTAAGGGCTAAATCCATAGAGACAAAAAAGATTAACACAGGCTCTTTGCCACTCTAGCTGTGGGAGTCCACTTGGAGGACTTCTCTACTGACTGACCCCCATGGAAACCCAGTGCCGGATTTTGTATCACTACAAAACACAAGGTTGCATTACATTCATCTTTACATGAATGCCAGATGGAGCTGCCAGTAGGGGAAAATGACTAGGTCTTGAATCTAGATTTCAAGGAAAAAAGGAAACCCATCACCTGTCAATTGATAACATGCTCACAATCCTTGTCCTTCTTCCTCATTGGGAGTTCATTGCTTCAATTAATTTCTACCTCAATTAATATTCATCAAGTGTCCACAATGAGCTAAGCCTGGCTTGGGGTGAAGGGGGAGGCAAATAAGGACAATCACTCCTTCTGCTCATATTTCTAATGTGGAATGTATCCAAATATGGAAATATTCAGCATCCCCCACTGACCTTGAATAGCTGGTCTTCATGAACTCTTCATAAGTAATTATTAAGCCATCTGCCTTATGTAGACATATATGACCCTAGAGGAATTCCAGTGCAAGTAAGAGGTACATCTGTCTGATAGATCTGCCTTTGCTGTGCCAAGGACCTTTTCATAGAACTCTCTGTAATGAGATGTTTAGAGGATGTCAACAAACCACAATCCTAACTATAGGGGGAAAAGTGCAAATTTAATTTTCTTTTGCAAAAAAAAAAAAAAAAAACTAATAAGGTTGACACTTAGAATGTATTTAAGCAGCTAGTTCTGAGTTAAACTGGTCACCCACAGAAAGGAAAACAAAAAGAGATAACACACTGCCCTCTCAGTTCTCCAAGGAACAAAGTTAAAACATTTACAAATGTGAAATAATGACAATTTTCTAAGCTTCCTTTGCTTTGAAATTTATTGCTTAATATTTCTCAGTAGCAGACACAGTCAGTGATAAGTAGTTCCATGTACACTCTTTAGGATAGAACAGCATACCTGAATTAGCACTAGTCTGTTAGCTTTACAGCTATCTATATATGCAAATAAATACTCTTACCTATATTTTCCATATTTGGAAACTTGCACATTGATAGACAGACATGCATATTGCTATGTAAGTCCACACCAAGTTGAGGCATGGTTACAGCTATTCTGAACCATTCTAAATTATTAATTTTGGCTTAAGGGAAGTAATAAAAATTATTCAGTTTCCACAAGAAATTAATTTTGTTACTTTTCTTAGTAATAAAAGCAAAGCTCTCTGGGGTACAGTGTTTTGCTAGTACCTTCCAAAATTGTCCATTGTTTATTTTGCTTGCCTCAAACTGAAGAAAAATGTTTGCATTACCAACAACCCTTCTTCACAGTTAATGGGCATCTCAATGGTATACAATGGTATTCTGCAATGGAGCAGTGGCCACCTGTGCATAATAGTTCAGTTTTCATAGGTGACTGTAACTAATCCATTTACTGATATCTGGGGCTTAGACATTCAAATGTCCCTTTCTGTGAATCCAGCTTAAACACAGCATAATACACTAAAAGGTCAATGATCTGTCGTAATCTTATAGTTCACCAGGGTGTGGTGTCAGTATGAGTTCCTACATAAAGAGATGACACATTCACACTGGGTAATTGAGGAGAATTTAAGCATTAGACCATTTACAAAAGTCTGGGCAGAGTTTAGGAAAAGTAACAAGGGATATTTTAATGCCCCAGGGCTAGAGACATTAGGGAGTCTTCAGCATGAACAAACAAGGGGAGGAAGCCATTATTGGAATCTGGGAGAGTGTCTGTATGGAGACACCTGATAGGAACTGTGGCCTTTTGCTAAGGGGAATCAGTGAAGCCTTGGTAACCAGGTAGAGAAGAACATAGAAGATAAACTTTTATTTCTCTTATCTTCCTATGCCTCCTTCCTTCCTACTTCTTCACATTCCTCCCAATGGGAAAACCAAAAGCCAAAAAGCAAGGGAGCCTACTGAGGCACTTTGCAGAGGTCAACATTCTCTGGCCCAGAGTAGCAGGCAGAGTGCTACAAGAATATAAGATATAAAAGGGCACATGTAAGACATTCAGCCTAGAAACACTATGTTATTGTTTGATGTTGTAGGATATTGCTCTAATGATAATGCCAAGACTTGTTTATGTCACAACGTGAAGGATAACAATAATACAGTATATACTGAACTATAAATATAATAATTCCAATAAATTATATAACAAATAATGTAGTGAGTGGGTTGTAAATGCGGTAGTAGGGTATAGTTAGGATGCACTGATAAACTGTGAACTGTAAAGTCAGCAGCCCAGTGCTACAGATTACAGGAATTTCCTAATACTTATAGGAGAGGCATGAAGTATAAGCCCCCAGACTCAATTCAAGCACCACTCAGAGAGTCCGAACATCACTGCAAAAGCATGAGGAGTTTTATTCAAGCTCAGAGCCTGGGCTGCCCCTTTAAGAAAAAGCGGGAACAGCCCTTACAGACTATCCAGAAAGTCCCTTTATACCCCTCCTTCTTCCCTCCCATTAGTCCATCCCACCCCGTCCCCTTATTGGTAGGTAAACCATGTCTGTCCCAAACTGACAGGTACAGGGTGGTCGTGTTCTGGGCTGATTGGCTCAGAGATGAATTCTCTTTGTCTCAGGTGAGTGAATAAGAAGAAAGGGATAAACATTGTGCAAGGGGGCAAGTGGCGTATGCATAGTAGAGTGGCGAGTGCAAAGAGGGGAGGGGGTCAGGATGTGGACTGAGTGCACAAGGGGGCTTGCCCAACACCCAGGTATGTGATAATGTCCTTGGTATGCGGCGGCCTGTTGTTCTGAGTAAACAACAAAAAGGAGTTAGTTTGATTTGAGTTAGTTTGGCTCTCAGCTCTCACAGAAGTAAAATAATCTGCTATAGGAGATTAATGTGCAGTTCCAAGTTGACACACTTTGAGACACTTATAAATATAAGCATTATATTTGAAACTAAATCTTTGATTTCTTTTTATTTTTCACAAAATTTCACTGTATACATATAGTAATTATAATGATCAAAAAAACACCATTGTTTCTATCAAAAAAACTGGTTTAGTCTTGAATGTAAAGAAAAACCAATAATTTAACAAAAATGTTCACTTAACTCTTCATCATGTGGTAATCAAATAAATTTTGCATTTGAGCCTTTTTCTGAGAGAAATGATTACAAACAGTATCTAGATTCATTACTTCTACCACAGCAATGACTTTTGGATCCAGCATATTCAAGTAAGTCATAATGTTTGAGCTCATTTACTCCAGGCTTCTATTCTCTCTCCTGAGGCATCACTTCTTGAGATATCTCTGGCTGAATAACATTTTGAATAACTCATTCACCAGTCACATTTTCCACTGCTGTAATACCTCCATTAGTATCATTTGATTCCCATTTCCTCTTATGTAACTGAATGAGGGGCCTTCATCTACAAAAGCCAAGCCATCCCTTGATACAATACATCTTCTTCATTGTATTAAACCCTTCCAGCTTCTCTGAAGAGTATTCCTTAAGCAGAACACTTGGCTGCTAATGTGATGCTACCCAAGGAATCCTTAATGGCCAGCCAGGGAGCCAGGCATCTAGATTAACTCTGCTAATCCACCACTGAAATTCCCTACAGCAATCTGTGCACTAAAATGAAGCCTATATGCTAAGTGGCCAAGATTTTGTAGAGCTCTAGTGTTGCTGAAACCTTTTTTTGATTATCACTCCTTTTCAACGATTTTTTGGCATATTTTTCCAAATAACCACCCCTCCGTGAAATTTTAATACCACAGATTTGCCGTATGTCTGTTTATGTACAGTGTACATTTCAATAATCTAGCAGAGGTATCCAATCCATGGCCTGTAAGCCATGTAGATTATGTGAACATTTTTGTTTATCTTTGAAGGCAGCTTCAAAAGGCAGCTTTTGTTAGTGTTTGTGTACTTATCTTGTGGTTCAAGACAACTCTTCTTCTAATATGGCACAGAGAAGCCCTGAAAGGTTTTTTAGCTCCCTCTAAAACTGACTTTTGACCCCCTGGAGAGGACATCACCTCCTTGAAAAGGCATGCCTTAAAACAAAACTACTTGGAGGCTTCCAAACTACAAGATGCTGGTTTACTGGACTGCTATACAATCTGCAGGTTGTAAACGAAAAGCATTAATGTACACAGTTAGGATTTAATAAAGAAAAAAATAATATCTGAAGGTTCCCCCCAGCAGCTGACTGAATGGACCCCCTATTGGCCAAGGGGGATCCCCTAAAACTGCATTGCTAGCCATGAGAAGAAAAAAGTCGGACATGCCTCTTCATGCCCTCCCTCCATCCTATAGATATTCTTTTGAATTCATTGACATAGCCTAAGGCTATGCAAGACAAACCTGCAGGTCCTCAATAAACACAAAAACTACTTGAGGTGGCTTATCTCTAATTAACGAATTCTTTATCTTAACTGAAAACACTCCAAGCCTTCAGGCAAAGCTTCAAGTCTTTAACCAATGACAAAATCAAAGAATCTTTAAGCCCCCCTATAACCTATAGGCCCCACACTTTGATATGGTCCACTTTTGGGGGCCAAACCAATGTATGCCTTCCATGCATTGATTTACTGACTTTACATGAAATTCCTGTCTCCCGGAAACGTATAAAACTAAACTGCAACCCAGCCACTGCTAGTACACTTACTCAAGGCTTCTTGGTAGAGGCTCCAGGCAAATCCAGAGGTTCCATCAATTTGATGGTCCTCAAATTTGGCTCAGAATAAACCTCTTTAAATTATTTTACAGAGTTCTGTTTCTTTTCCATTGACAAAGTAAAGACAGAAGAGTGAAGGATAGTGGAAATAAGAAGATGAAAGACTTTCATGACTTTGACCTAAGATTCTAATCAATCATTCAATAGAAAATGTATTGAGTTCTGACCATACTGCGTAGGTATGCAGATAAGTGTATAAAAGATAAAGGGGCTAGACATGGTGGCTCATGCCTGTAATCCTAGCACTCTGGGAGGGCAAGGCAGGTGGATTGGTTGAATTCAGGATTTGGAGACCAGCCTGAACAAAAGCAAGACCCTGTCTCTACTAAAAATAGAAAAACTAAGGCAAGAGGATGGCTTGAGCCCAAGTTGGAGGTTGCTGTGAAGTATGACACCATAGCACTCTACCCAGGGCAACAGCTTGAGACTGTCTCTAAATAAATAAATAAATAAATAAATAAATAAATAAATAAATGGAACAGTGTAAAAAATTTAAAAAGCTTCATTCTTTAAATACCCATTCCACGTACACAAGCCATTTTATGATTCGCTCTATATATTTGCCAGGAATTTCATCTGTAATTACATTAACTTCATTCTCTGGAAAGAACTTCTGAAAAATAATTTTTATGCACAAGTTTGTACACAAAAATGTTAAAAATCACAGAAATGCAATGGAAACTTTGGCTTAGTAATTTTGCTAAAGAGTTAGAGGAAGGAATGCATGATCTGCTTTCTAAACAAGAGTTTCTAAGTTTGGTGCCAACCCAGGAAAGAGTAATTGCTACACCAGTAATGCAATTCCCTTCATTTTAAATTGTAGTAATATAAATATTCCTATTAATGCCTGCCCTGTCACCACAGTAACAATAAATTCCTCCGGGACCTGAATTTAAAATTAGTAACTAACAGCATTTGGAGTTATGTCCTGGGAAAGTGATTCCCAGACACAGGTCAGTTGACCTCCCACATCAAAATCACCTGTGAAGCTTGTCAAAAGTACAGACTCAAAGTCTACATACAGCCAGACTTACTGGAAAACAATTTCCCTGAAGTGAGCCTAGGGATCAACAGTATTTTTCCAAAGCTTTTCAGCTGATTCTAACTCACAGCCAGATTTGGAAGGCATGGCCAGATAGCTGAAGGCATTTATTTGTTGCAGAAACAGAAAGAAAAACATCGAAACAGTGCTCCAGTTCAGATATTGTTAGTCACTATGTGTGTGACCCTGGGCCAAGCAATGAGCATCCATTGGCTTCATCTTCTTCTCTGTATATTTTCCAACTGCTTCTGATTCCTAGATTTTGGTTATCCATGAACCCATTATAGTCCAAGTTGCCTCAGGGCCTTTATTACTAGTCTTCTCTTTGTTTATTTTCTAGCTTCTGCCCCTGCTAACCATTTCCTTACACTTTCCTTTTGTTTTTGCTCCCTGTACTTGAAAGAGTTTAAATTGATTCAATCCATAACTATCATCCCTGATAGACAATGTGTTCACAGGCCACTTCCTAGACCACAAGACATCCAATGCTTTACAGTTAAATACTCCTCCTAGTCTACACAGCTGAGGCCATGGGTATAGGACCACATAGTACAAAACTAGGTCCTTTTGATGCAAGTCTCCTTCATGTAGGACTGGACAAAGACCCCATTTTCTGGGCCCAAATCAGCTTATAAACTGGTTTGATCAATGTTCCATCTAAGGAATGTTGGAATACCCCAAACAGGACTGCATTCCTACACAATAGCAGTTTTAAAATTAACTTCTGCCCACAGGCTTCTGGCACCAATGGCTGGGATATATTTTAGAACCAGCTACTCACTCAGGACCCCCACCTGCTGTGCTGGAGGCTTTGCTCTTTCCTTTCTCTGGTCTCTAATAAAATCTATCCTTTCACTTGCTCATGGCAGTCTGTGAATTCATTCTTCAAATTTTGGAGACCAAAAACCTACCAGAGAGATTCCAGTAATATTTTCAGTATCTGGAACCACGTAGGGCCATTTTCCTTAGTAAAGTTTACATTTATGGTCATTTTAGCCAATCTGACACATTGAATAAAATGGCCCCTTTATTCTTTAAAATTGTATAATTTTATTGATAAATAATATCCCAGCCAATCACATTGGTGATGACAAGTTTACACATCTTGATTCAGTGTTAGAATTCTAAATAAGTCATCTACTTCTTGGATGGCTAAAGGCCATCCATGCTTTATGTCAGTATTTCTCACCTTAATCCTATTCCGTGGTAGAGTCCTTAATAGATAAGAGGTTATTGTGGTATCATTCACAAAGACATAAAACCATTTCAGTTATTTTTTCAGTTACTTTTTTTAACCACTAAAGAGATGGATTTTTTTTAATCATTCAAACCTAACTCCTACATATGTGCCATGAACTCCATTGCCTCCCATCAATTATTCTTAGTTGTCTTTATCTTCAACTTGTCATTTCCCCTAGTTTCTCTCTCTCTCAGCCTATATCCATGCTCAGAAATTCATTCCTTCCCATTTTCAAAAGAAAACTTTCATCAGACCAAGTTCTCAATAAAGTGATGGGCCTATATTTCCTTTCTCCTATAATTTCTCCTCTATTTCCAATATTTTACACTCTCTTCACTAAATCTAGCTTCTGCCCCAACCATTTATCTGATATCATTTGGTTCAAAGTAACCACTGCCTGCCATTTTCTGAGCCATTTCATTCTTTTTTTGTCCTGTTCTTACTTGAAATTTAACACTTCTTATCACTTTTCCTTCTTGAAACTATCTCCTATTTTGGCTTCCATGATATCATTCTACTGTGGCTCTCCTTTTACCTCTCTATTTCTAATGCATCTCCTTTACAGACCATTATTGTAGAAGAGACCACTCTTGAATGCCATTTCTACTCATTTCATGGTCTGAACACTGATATTTCAATCATATCTTTCAAATTTTCAAACTGGTTTTTCTTCACATATTTTTTTTCAACTTTTATCTATACCTTTTCAGGCATTGAAAATTCTACCTTGAGAGAATGTGGTCAGGAGAAGTAACTGTTTCCCTTGCTTCCCCTCTTCTCCTTAGCACTGTTTTCCTCTGGTCAAATCCCTTAATGGTATGTGATACAAGCTTGAGGATGGATCCTTGCATCCATTCAGAGTGTATTAATGTGTCATCCAGATTCCTCTACAGGACTGGACTCATTTCCTCAGCTGCTGGGAATGCAGCCAAGAGACAGCCCTCAGCTGTCGGTTCTCTCTAAAAATTTCCATAGTTGGAAAGAGCTGCTTTGTCTAAAGTTATGCGTCTTTCCCAGGGGCAACCTGCATCCAATGAGCATAATGGAGAATTATAAAGATATTAGGCCCCTTGCTATAAAATAGGACAACCCCAGCATTAAGTCTTCCAGTGGGGTTAATTGAACCCTCTTTTGAACTGTGTTAATGTGTAGGTTTTCCCTCTGCTCAGTTCCACTTTTTTCCCTTACTTTCCAGGTGTTGATCTGTATACCATTCCCCAATACACCTACCACGTGTGAATCTCCCAGAGTCTGCAGCTCAGGGAGCCGAAGCTGCACCCCTGAGTCACCTTAGCAGTCAACCTGATTGTTTACTATGTCCAGCTTATCACCAACACGTGTATGCATACACTTTGTATTTCAACATCCCCTATGTTGCCAGTCCTAGTAAAAGCCAAGCTCTCACTGGCTCTTCAGCAATCAAAAAGATGATTCATAACATTCATTGCAAGAGGTAGAGCATGTGGAACACTTTGAAAAAGTCATAGCAAGCAACTTGAATACATTCTTATAAATTCTGATTTGTAAAGCAAACACCAAAAAGAATAAAGGCAAAGTAACATAGAGCTCTGAATTAAGAGAAATTTTAGAAAAGCATAGTCCTCTGCAATGTTCTATAAGCAGGATAAGCACATACTGAATGTTCTGAGATAGTTCCCTATACTGACAAAGCAGGAGATGGAAAGGTGTGCACAGAGGATCCAACTGGTTCCTCATTCTACCTAAAACAAACTTTTAAATGTTTGAAACGTACCATTAGATAAACTCAAAGAAATCATAGTCTGGTTCTGACATCCAGGGACTAAGACTTGACCTTTAAGAATTAACTCCTAGCCTTACAAAAGACTCAGTGCCAAAATTAAAGAAGCATAAAGAGATGGACAAATGTTTAAGCAGCTTCCAAGTTGCCCTTGTTTGTTTTCTCTCTGCACAGTACGTGACTCAACCTATTCACTCCCTAAATATATCTGCTTTCTTAGCCTTAAAGTCCAGTGATTTTCAACCGGTATGCAATGGCACACTGGTGTGCTGTGAGAGGATCTTAAGTATACTATGAAAATTTTTAAACATCATTAATTAAATTATTTTCTAAAGAAGTTCAAAGAATAGCAAGTATATTGTTTTACCCTTTTCTTCTTAATCAAAATAACTTAAGTGTGCCATGAAAGTTTAACTAAAAGTTCAAGTGTGCCCTTAAAAAGGTTGAAAAATGCTGCCCTAATGCCAGGTGTCCTCAAACTATGGCCTGCCAAGGACATTTATCCCCCGCCCCCGCCGGGTATTTTTGCTGCCACTGCCTGTCCTGCTTAGCTGCCAACTCGTCCCAGGGCCCGTAGTCCTGCCCTCCAACGGTCGGAGGGACAGTGAACTGGCCCCCTGTTTAAAAAGTTGGAGGACCCCTGCTTAACCTTTGCATTTGATTTCTCAGACCCTAAAGTGCCTTCTTACAGCCTAATGTCACTGAAGACTGGTATTCCTATAACAGACCTTTTGTGACCCAGGTCCCAGAATCTCTTTCATATTTATGTGATCCCTCAAAAAATAGTTCTGAATTGTTTTAGGCTGTACTATTTGTTTAATCACCTAAAAGGGAAACAGGAACTAAGGGTAAGACTATGCAGAGCTTTACCAATGCAATGCGTGATGAATGTTAACATTCAAAGTATTGGTGTGACATCTATCTCCTTGTGCTCATCTGCATGTGTCTTAAAAGAAATGAACCAAATGTGGAAAAAACCTCTTTGATTTGAAGCTGTGACCACTGTTTGTGGAGTCATTGGGTTCACTAAACTGCCTCAGAGAGACACTGTTGTCCTCAAGCCATTGTTCAAACTGGGCTTTTCCATGCTCTTCAAATTTTTGCCAGTGTTGTCCAACAGCTGCTGGTGTTTTCAGTCATGCCTAACAATTTAGGCCTCTCTTGCAGCTGTGATTCAGAGAATTTTTTAAAAGCTCTCTTTGCCTTCTCAGTTTGTGGTTACTTCAGTTCTCTAATCAGTAGGGTTTCAGTGCCCGTTGCCTACCACAGTTAAGTAGGACTGGGTTAACACTGGTATTTCATCAATGCAGGCAGACTGACTATATTTCTGATTCAGTGCACTCTTTTTAATTTGTTTATCCATGTTCTGAATGTCTACTGCTATATAACAAACCACCGCACATTTAATGGTGTAAACCTGCAACAATCATTTATTATTATTATTACTATTTCTCATATTTCTAGGGTTTAACTGGGTTGGGCTCAGATAGGCAATTCTTGGAGTTTCTCATTCGGGTACATACAAGTGGTTTCTGAGAGCTGAACTCGTCTCAAAGGCTTCCTCACTCACATGGCTGGTGACTGATGTGGCAGTTGTTTGGGACCTCAACTTGGACTATTAGCTGGAACATGTACATGTGGCCTCTCCTTATAGCCTGAGCTCTCTCATAGCATGGCAGTTAGGATCCAAGAGAAGAGAGGGGGAGGGGAGAGAGAGATACGAAAGCTCTATCACATTTTATGACCTACCTGTATAATGTGGCATCCCTTCTGCTATATTCTAATGGTCCATAAAATCATAGTGGTCTACCTAGCTTCAAGGGAAGAAGACAAAATCTCCACTTCCTAATAAGGGAATGGCAAGGTGTATTGCAAGAAGAGAATATAGAAATGGGGGATATGGCCATAGCCATCATGGAAAATAGTCTGCCACAATATATAACTTTTAAAAATTATACAAATAATATATATTCATTGTAGAATTTTTAAAATACATATAGGTAATAATTACTTTTAAACTTTAAGCAGAAATAAAAACAGAAGCACAATAGGTTTTGGCTGTTTTATACTTAGATGGAAATCATATTTTCTCATTCCAATGTTACAATTCAGTGGTATTTGTGCTGCTTCCAGATACAAAAGCCAATCTCACAAATAGTTTGAGATATTGAGAAATTTGGACATTTTCATGGTTAATGGAGAATCAAATATATATATATAAAGCCAGAACTATTTTGGAAAATTCCCTTTGTTCTTATTCTACTTATAGAATGTTGTAGATGACTGTTCCTTTCTAAAATTTCACCCAACTCAGAGCTTTATTCCATTTTGCCTTTCGACCTTTGATATATTTACTAGCCTGATTCATTCATTAGAATATTTTTCAGAGTTTCTTTTATGCATTTTCAAAGTGTTCTACATGTATTACCCTTATTTGATCCTCTGTGGTGCTATCAGTCATTTCTGAGGCCAAATAGAACAATTAAATAAAAAGTCCGTATTGTCATTTAAAATATTCATTTGCACAGAAGAGCCTGAGAAAATACAACTTCAAATCAACGTCATGGCAAACTATAAGGCCAATTAAAATAATATCTAAGGGGTGGTGCCTGTGGCTCAAAGGAGTATAGGGCACCGGCTCCATATGCCAGAGGTGGTGGGTTCAAACCCAGCCCTGGCCAAAAACTGCAAAAAAAAAAAAAAAGGTATCTAAGAATATATATTATAATATAAAATATACCTAATATATTAATTGAAGAAAATATGATACAAAAGTATATTATATAAAATATAATACTTTTGTTTCAATTATATACACATATATAAAATAGCAAAGGATTGTGAGTTTACAGGTGACTTCATTTGCTTCTTTATGATATTCTGTATTTTCTTCATTTTCTACAGTGAACATATGCTAGCGGTTTAACTCAAAAATAAAAGTTTTGGGCAGCGCCTGTGGCTCAGTGGGTAGGGCACCAGCCCCATATACCAAGAGTGGCAAGTTCAAACCTGGCCCGGCCAAACTGCAACAAAAAAATAGCGGGCATTGTGGTGGGCACCTGTAGTCCCAGCTACTCAGGAGGCTGAGGCAAGAGAATCACCTACGCCCAGGAGTTGGAGGTTGCTGTGAGTTGTGTGACGCCAAAGCACTCTACTAAGGGAGATAAAGTGAGACTCTGTCTCTAAAATAAATAAACAAATAAATAAAATAAATAAAAGTTTAAAGATTTTTAAAACTAAGTTTAGAATAAAATAATAAAAGGAAAAACTCTCAACTGGGTATACAGTATCCAGGATAAGGCTTGCATACATCCTTAATTTTCCTAATTTTTCATTATATTAATATTTACTATCCATCCACCCATTTAACTAATCCTGAAGAACAAAGCCTCATCCATTTCATACCTTTTTAGGGGTACATTTCAATTGACACAGTAATACTGCCTGGATGGATCTCATCAAGACATATGATGCTCACATACTTGTGGGTTCATAAAATTTTCTAGTTGATCAGACATATTATTGGCAGCATTGTCTGGTTGCCTTTTTTGTATTCTAGATCATTGTCAGGTATGTGGTCAGCACTCAAATACACTTGCTTGACTTTATCCTAGGGTATTGCTATAAAGAAGTCATTCTGAAAGGTAGGACTGTGATCAAGTCCTAGTTCAACCCATGATAAATGAAAATTGGGTGAAGATTAGATCCATCCTCTCTGGTGGATTCATCTCCTCTGCTAGATCCAATGGCCATGGCTCATATTAATGAGGCTCAAACTTACAAATCAGGTCTAGTCAAAATCAGAGACAAGTTTTAAACCTAAATCTAATTTACCACACTGGCAATATTATGTAATAATTTTCAATGAACTAGTCTGATTATGAGTTCTGGTGTGTTGAATGTTTTTCTTAGGTTAATCTTCATTTGTGTGGAGAAATGGGAGACGTTTCATATTATACTTCTCAAAAATCCTCACTTCTACTCCTAAGTGATTATTTGTATACTTTTAAATACTGCACAAGTATCTACTTGTTAAATTATAATGGTGGAAATGCATTACCAATCCAAACCACTAAATTGTGTGTTTAAACTTCATTTTGAAATTTTTATAATTTTTATAAATGTAAAAGAACAGAATAATGTTCTTTTTGAGATGACTTAAACTGTTAAATTCATATTCCCCTTTTAATGGCTCATTTGGTGAGAGCAATAATATCACATGCCAATGGAATGGGGAAAAGGAATCAAATATAAGAATAAAGGATATGGAAGCAACATTTTAAACTTTATCAATATATAAAGCTTACAACTAGGTTTTGTTTAAAAATAAGTTCTGGAAGGATGGATGAATGCTATGAATATGTAGTTGTTTGAGGCAACTGAGAGTGAGATGGATACACAGACTATAGTGATGAATCAGCGATTTGGGCTGTGATTCAAAGTGTTCCACATCTTTTGCCATTTGTGAGTAAAAAGAAACAGGCATGTAGTATACTTTGAAGTCTGGTAATATGATGCCTCCAAATGTATTCCCTTTGTTTGAGATTGCTTTGGCTATTCAGATTCTTTTCTGGTTCCAAGTGAAGTGTGTGATTATTTTTTTTCTAGATCTGTATAATATGACATTGGTATTTTGATGGGGATTTTGTTGAATTGGTAAATCGCTTTGGGTAGTATAAACATTTTAACAATTTTTTAAATTTCAAAATATTAGGGGGCACACATGTTTTGTTTACACATTTTGTTTTTACACGAATTGAGTCAAGGTTATGAGCATGCCTCCCCCACTCAGACAATGTTCTATTTCAACTGATCCATAGCATAATGTGCTTTCCCATTTGTATAGTATGCAATTTCTTTCCTCAGTGTTTCAGAGTTCTCTTTGTAGAGATCTTTATATTCCTAGGTATTTTATTTTTCTTTTTGTAGCTATTGTGAATAGTACTGAGTCTTGGATTTTAGTATCAACTCCAACCAAAACAGCATGGTATTGGTACAAAAATAAAAACCCAGACCAAAAGTGGAACAGAGAACTCAGATATGAAACCATCTTCACACAGCCAACTGATCTTTGACAAAGCCGATGATAATATACACTGAAGAAAAGAAGCCCCATTTAATAAATGGTGCTGAGAAAAGTGGATAGCCACATGCAGAAGAATGAAACAGAATCCATATCTTTCACCATACACAAAAATAAAATGAAGATTAATAAAAGACCTAAATATAAGGCACAAAGTCATAAGAACTCTAGAAGAAAATGGCTATTGGCTAGGTAAAGAATTTATGAGGAAGAGCCCAATGACAATCCCAGCAACAACAAAAATAAACAGAACTTGATTAAATTAAAGAGCTTCAGAACAGCTAAGGAAATAATTAACAGAACATATAGACAACCTACAGAGTGGGAAAAAATATTCCCTAGATATACGTCCTATAAAAAGCTAATAATCCAAATCTACAAAGAGCTCAAGCAACTAGCAAGACAAAACAAAACCTCTATTAAAAATGGGCACAATACATGACTGGAAACTTTTCAAAAGAAGATAGACAAATGGCTAAAAACATATGAAAAAATGCTCAATAGTACTAATTATCAGGGAAATGCAAATTAAAACCACAATGACATATTACCTTACCCAATTGCCCAATTGGAATGGTTTTTATTAATAAGTCCAAAAACAAAAGATGTTGGCATGAATGTAGAGAGAAAAGAACACTTATGTACTGTGACAGGACTACAAATTAGTACAACCTCTATAAAAAATAGTACGAAGATTCCTCAAAGAACTAAAAGTAGACCTACCACTTGATCCAGGAATCCCACTACTGGATATTTTCCTGAAGAAAAAAAGTCATTTTATCAAAAAGACATGTGAATTTCAATGTTTATTACAGCACAATTCACAATTACAGAGATGTGGAATCCATCAAGGTGTCCATCAATTCATGATTGGATTGACAAAATATAGTGTATATATAACATGGAGTACTATTCATCCATAAAAATGAATAAATTAATGCCTTTTGCAACAATTTTAATGAAACTGGAGATCATTATCCTAAATTATGTATCTAAAGAATGGAAAAACAAACACTACATGTACTCACCATTAAACCAGTGAGTATACGTGTGCACAGAGGGAAGTAAAACTCAGTAGAAAAAGCAAGAGGAGATAACAGGCAAAAACCTACCAAGTGGATATAGTGCACACTATCTGGGTAATGGACACACTTATAGCCCTGGCTCAAGCATTACAAATGTGACCCATTTGTACCCCCATAATATTTTGAAATAATTTTCATTTCTTTATTTATTTATTAGTTAGTAAAGGTTAGCACTTTTTTTTTATTAGATCATAACTACGTACATTACTGCATTTATGGGGTACAATGTGCTGATTTTATATACAATTTGGAATGTTTACATCAAACTGGTTAACATAGCATTCACCTCACTTATTTAATTGTTGTGTTTAGATATGTATACTCTACTATAAAATGCGAAAATAGTTCATGTGCTCAATGGGCACAAGTAAGGGTACATGGCACACCTCCTGGGTGCAGGACACAACTAAATGGGCACAATGTAAGGGTACATGGCACACCTCCTGGGTGTAGGACACAACTAAAACAGGGACCTTATCTAACAAATGCAAACATTGTAATTTAATTATTTGTACCCACATATTAATCTGAAATTCTTTTAATGCCAAAAAGAAACATCCCTTTTGTTTCATTCTTGTTTCATTTTAGACTTATTTAATATGTCCACTAAGTATTACACAAGCAGAATTTATGTTATTTTTAACCAAATAAACACAAATAATTATACATTCCAAAGAATATTCTCCAAGGATTGATGGGAGACATTCATTCAGGCAACAGATATATACATTTGGTAGAACTCATAGAGAGAACACCTCTTAGACTTCCGTCCACTTATCTAGTAATCCTTCAATCTCCTTTAAAAGTACCTCCTTCTCTTCCCTCCCTTTTAGATTTCACTGTTCCCAGGAATCCACACTCAATCATACTCTCCTTTCACTGTGGATAATCTTTTGGGTCTTACCTCCATCTATGGCTTCTATCAATATTAATGACTCCCCTATCTGTATCACTAGTCCAGATCTGTCTCCTGTACTGCAGACCCATAAATCCAACAGCCTCTAGACAGCTCACCTGAATGTATCAGAGGGACTTCAAACTAGCAAAGTCTAAAACTATCCTAAATTTTCCCAATCAAACCTGCCATAACTTCAGCTTCAGGCCTTCATTGTTTCTTGACCTGATTATATAAAGAAAACTCCTCCAAACTCTCTCCACTTCTAGTCTTGCCAAATTTCAAACATTCAATTTGGCTTTTGATAGGAGAAGGAATTCTTTTGTTTAAAATTCTTCAGAGTCTCCCTAGTATTTGCAAGATAGGTATTTTAACACTGCCTAAGTCTCCAGTCTTATCTCTTGCCACTTACTTTCAGTCTTTTAATGAACTGCTTACAATTACTTGGAATGTTTTGTTAAGATGCTTTAGATTACAGGAAACAGAGACATAAAAATAGCCATCTAAGGTAGTTAGGATTTGTTGCTAAAACTTTATAAGTTAATGTAGAAGCAAGGAATCTCTCACAAAAGCAGAAGTGGCTACCATTCAGGATCTATGTCATCAAGGCCTTGGGTCAACCCTTAAGAAGAAAGATGCTATGGAGCTTTGCAATAGTATTCCACCACTATTATTTTACTCCTTGTGTCTCATTCTATACATCTTATTTCTCTTTCTACTACCAATTGTCTAATACTTTCCATTATTCCTGCTCATTATTTCTGTACAGATGCCAAAGGCAGAGCCTATGATTGACTTAGATAGTTGTCATTGCTCTTCTAGGTACAGTTTTTGGCCATAAATCTCCTTGTATATTACCAACCAAACAGAATTGATGGCCCATGAGCCATATGCCCATCTTGCAAAGATACCTTTTTCAACATAGAGGTTTAAGTACAGTAATTCCCTTCCAAAAGAGATTATGGGATTGTAAAGAACTGAAAATAGCACGTATAGTAGATAAGTTATTCACAAACTGTGAAATGAGTAAGGCAAAAATATAACTTTTATTTATCTATAACTGAACTAAATTTCCATCTTGAGCCCTTATTCTGTTAACAGCAAAATTTAGGCTTGGTTCATTTAAGGTAAGTCATACTCAGTCAAATGAGAGTTCTTTCCCTTCTTCTTTTGCACATATTTTAGATTGTGTAACCCTAAAAGCAGTATCTGAAGTGAAGAATTGAGTTCTAGTACTTTCTTTGAGATTTCCAAAGATTTTTGGAAACAGGAATTAGAAAGCAATAAGAGTGGCCTATAAGAGAATGAAAATCCAGTGAAGAGTTTATTATTGAGCTGTGAGCAACTGGTGATCTATTTCAACAGGGGCTCCTTGAGAAGTGGATAGAATATAACTCATAATTATTTTGAAAAATTATGTTCTGGGACAGTTATCCCCCAGCTCTCACTCTACATTGGTTGAGAATTTCCCCTAGGAGCATTAATTGCCCCTACTTCTGGACTACCCTGTAAGCAAGTTGATCAAGTCTTTCCATCTTTAGAAAAAGTAAGACAGTAATGTATAATTTGAGTGCATTCTTGGGGTAGTTTGCTGATAATATGCACAAGAACTGTCCACCATAGCTGCAGCTAATATCTGAGAATGGTTAAAGGATGTGGTATGGACACCAACATTTTCTACTACACTCTAAGAGAAAAGCCGTGATATACTGTGTAGATGAGAAAGTCCTGTCTGGTATTCAGGTGTCATAATCTACCCAAGCTGGCATCCACTGAGATATCTAAGGCTACACTTATCTACAGTTATTACCTTCTAGCTGTACTAGTAGAGTCCAAGGCAGTGATTCTCAACCTTCCTAATGCCACAATGTATTTTCATTGTTAAAAAGTGGCCGTGACCCAAAAGCTGAGAACCCCTGGTCTAAGGCATCCATATTTCCCTCAGGTCCCCAGTTGTCAAGTACATGTAGGGCAATCTGTGCATTCCTTCTGATGACCTCAGGACCCCATAAGTCATCTACTCCCTCTCAACTCAGCTCATACTGCACTTCTATTGGGGGGAAGCATCAGATGGGAGCTTGAGGACCTGCTCTCAGAGATGAGGTCTTATATGTCTATTCTCAGGGATACACATCAAGGTCTAACTTCAATATTTGCATCTCCCGACCCTCTTCTCCTTCACACTAGCCTGTGAGAACCCTACCTAATTTAAGCAGATGGTAAAAACTGACCTGACTGATTTTATGTTTCCATGCTTTTTATTTATGCCACAAACTTTGCATCCTGAATTCTTCAGGGGTTACTCTTGATACTATTTTTGCAACTCAGTTTTTTTCTCTTAATATGATTATCTCCTTCAGGAGTTCTGAAAGTTTGTTTTGAGCCTGGAAATCTGAGCACTGAAACCTTTATTTCCCCCTTTGTATTTCTTTTAAAACAATTGTCCCCTGAGAACCATAAATAAAAAATATTCTCTCACATTGGGTTTCCAGAAACAGACCTTGAGATGAGGATTTGTGTGAAAGTAGTCTATCAGAGACTATTTCCCCAAAAAAAACTTATACAGGAGAAAGGAAATAGAATAGGTAAGGAAAAGATGCTAAGCAAAGATATAATTATCGAGCTAACTCCTACAGAGATAAATCTGGCTCTGTCCTGGGCTCTGTACCTGTAGACAATGAAGATTACTCTTGAGAGTTTTCCCCCTCAGAAGACAAGGGAATTAAAATATTTTCCCTCTCATCCCATCAGCCATTGGCAAGAGCTGCCCATGGGGAGGAAGGGGAAGGGAAAGGTAAGAGGAGTGAGAACTGGGACATAAATTCATTGTAAGGCACATCTCGAAATTCTGTTTCAAAGGCCTCTGTTAGAAATACCCTACTGTGGTTTGAATGTGTTCCCCAATATTCACGTTTGGAAACTTAATCCCCAATGCAGCAGTTTTGGGAGGTAGAGCTGAATAAGTAGGGATTGGGTGATGAGGTTCTGCTGTCATAAATGGATTAATGTAGTTATAGGTAGTAGGTCAGTTATTGTGAGTTGATTGTTATAAAAGTAAGCCAAATCCCTCGGTGCTTTCTATTTCTCATACACTTGGTTCTTCTTCTGCCTTCACAACGGGATGACACAGCCCAAAGGCCCTCACCAAATACTAGTGCCATGCTCCTGACCTTACCAGCCCCTAGAACTATAAGAAATAAGCCCATTCTTTACAAATTACTCAGTCTATAGTATCCTGTTATAGCAACACAAATTAACTAAGACAGAAAATTGGTACTGAGAGTGAAACTGTTACTATAAAAAATACCTAAAAATGTAGAAAAGGCTTTGGAACTGAGTAATTGGTAAAAGCTAGAAGAATGTGGAGGAGTAGACTAGAAAAATCCTGTATTTTTGTAAATGAAGCATTAAGGGTGATTCTGGTAAGACCTGAAAAGAAGATCCCAGAACTAGGGAAATTCTAACTCTTCCTAGAGATTATTTAAGTGGTTATGACCAAAACGGTGGTATAAATATGTACAGTAAAGTCCATTCTGATGATAACCTTAGATGGAAATGAGAAACAAAACAATGGAAACTAGAGGAAAGGCCATCCTTGTTGTACAGTTGCAAAGAACATGGTTGTATTGTGTCCATGAAGCTTTATGGAAGTTAGAACTTAGTAGTAATGAAGTAAGATATTCAGCATAATAAATATCTCAGCAGCAAAGCATTCAGGCTGCTCCATGGATGTTTTTGCCCACTTATAGTGAGATGCAACAGGAAAGGGGTGATTTAAAGTCAATTTAAAATCAAACTGGAAGCAAAGTGGAAAGATTTAGAAAATTCACAGCCTGACCATGTAAAGAATAAAAAAGTATGTTTCGGTGAGAATACTAAGGGTTTGGTCAAGAAAACATTTGCTAAAGAGATTAATGTTGATAAAAGGAAGCTGAGAGAGGTGGGCCAAGATGGCAGCAAGTAACAGCTTCTTTGCAACAGGCCCAGTGAGATTGGGGAGAGAAGACTCCAGGTATTTCTGGCTTATGGGCTCTGCCCAGAAACATCCCTATGGGGATGCATGGAAGCAGCAAGAGACTTCTGAACCCCAGGAAGAGGACAAAAGCAGCAGAGAAGTGGTAAGTGGTTGTGTTCAGTCTCAGCAACAGCAAGATTACAGATGGGGAAGGCCTTCCCCGTGGGTTGCTTTGTTTTCTTGGACTTGGGCACTTGGTTGAGTTACCTTGGGAGACCTTGGGTGAGTGTGCAAGTGATTTTCAATGATGTCCAGAGTCACTGGGCCAAAACAGAGGTTTCATTGTCCAGCTGCAGGCTGTGCACAGTCATTATGGGAGAGCTGCCTTGCAGGCTCCCTACCCTCAGGGTCCCTGAGCAAGGCCGGTGCTGGAAAACCTTGATGAGCGAAGTGATCAAGTGACATTGAATAGCACCCAGAGGCCAGGACTGAGACATCAGGGAAGAGTAGAGATTCCGTGTTCCACAGTAGGAGAGCTGCTTTACAGCCTAAGCCCTCAGGCGCGTAACGGGAGGCTGGTTGGGGGCACCTGATAAGCGAGCAGCAACTTCAGGAGAGAACCCAGTGACACATGCTTTCCTGGGAAAGCCTCTTAGTCAAGGATCATGGTTGAAAGTGTCTTTTAAGCAGGCTGAGGAGAGATTCAGGCTCTCAACCCTGCAGCGTTTGAGGGCAAAGAAGTTAGCAGAGGCCTCCAGTCTCCATCTTATACAGTGGTATCAGCATTGTGATTAGCATCTCATACCCCAGGAGATCACCTGTTGCCCAGGGAATATTCGCCAAGATATATATATTGTTTTATTTTTGTTTTTCTTTTTTATTTTTTCTTTATTTCAACCTTTTTCCCCTAGATTTTACTTTTTCTTTTTCTCTTCATTTTTCTAGTATAAATATACTTTTTCATTGATGCTTTCTTTAATAATGAGGTCTTCACTTTTGCTAGTTTTTCTACCCCTATTATTTGTTTTTTCCCCGAATTTTATCCTGTAAAGAATTTTATTTGTTTGTTCTGGTTTGATTTATAGTATTTTTGTTTTTATTCCCTATTTGGTAGAGGTGAGGTACTGTGTCTGATCAAGCAGGCAGAGAGCTTCAGACCTCAAGGGAACCACCCAACCTAGCATGTCCAGAGGTTTTTGAGGTGACAGTCAAAGTACCCTACTGTACATCTTTATTACTCCTGTCTCCCTCATTCTGTGATTCTCTTCATTTTGTCAGTCTTCCCTTTCACTCACCCCCTTACCTTTCTCTTTTTTCTTTTCTTTTTTTTTTAATCTTTATTCCCTTCTTGCTCTTCAATCTTCTCATCCTTTTAGTCCTGTACCAAAAGGACCTATCAACACCTTAGGTCAGAGGCATGGTAACTTAAAGAGCAAGTGGAAGTGAAAGAAAAATTAGGGCAAGGAAACAGACAAAAGAAAACACTCATGAGGAATAAACATCAGAAAACTCAGAAACATCAGAATCAACATTGTTAAAATGTCTATACTTCCCAAAGAAATCTACAGATTCAATGCCATCTCTATTAAAATACCAACATCATACTTTCAAGACTTTGAAAAAATAATTCTTCGTTTTGTATGGAACCAGAAAAAAATCCATATAGATGAAGCAGTTCTTAGTAATGAAGACAAAAGCTGAGGCATCAGCCTACCAGACTTTAGGCTATACTACAAGGCCATAGTGATCAAAATAGCATGGTATTGGCACAAAAATAAATAGAGACATAAACATTTGGAACTGAATAGAAAACCAATAGATGAAACTAACATCTTACAGCCACCTAATATTCAATAAACCAAACAAGAACATACACTGAGGGAAAGAATCCCTATTCAATTTTATCCACATGTAAAAGACTGAAACTGGACCCGCACCTTTCTCCACTCACAAAAATTGATTCAAGATGGATAAAAGACCTAAATTTAAGGCTTGAAATGATAAAAATCCTCAATTCCTTGACGATACCAGCCTGCAGAAAGATTTTATGAAGAAGACTTCCATGCCAATTACAACAAAACAAAATTAAACAAATGGGGATTGATTAAACTGAAAAGCTTCTGTACAGCTAAGGAGACAACAACCAAAGCAAACAGACAACATACACAATGGGAAAGGATATTTGCATATTTTGGATCAGACAAAAGCTTGATAACTAGGACCTACAGAGAACTCAAATTAATCGACATGAAAAAAGCTAACAATCCCCTATATCAATGGGCAAGAGAGATGAATAGAACCTTGTCTAAAGAAGACAGATGAATGGGGCAGTGCTGGTATCTCAAAGGAGTAGGGCACTGGCCCCATGTGCCGGAGGCGGTGGGTTCAAACCCAGCCTCAGCCAAAAACTGCAAAAAAAAACAAAAGACAGACGAATGGCTAACATACATATGAAAAAATGCTCTCATCATCCCTAATTATTAGAGGAATGCAAATCAAAATCACCCTGAGATATCATCTAACCCCAGTGAGAATGGCCTATATCACAAAATAACACAACTGCAGATGCTGGCATGGATGTGGAGAAGGGAACACTTTTACATTGCTGGTGGGACTGCAAACTAATACAACCTTTTTGGAAGTATGGAGAATCCTCAAAGAACTCAAGCTAGACCTTCCATTTGATCCTGCAATTCCCTTACTGGGCATATACCCAGAAGAAAAAAGTCCTTTTACCATAAGGACACTTGCACTAGACTGTTTATTTCAGCTCAATTTACAATCACCAAAATGTGGAAATAGCCTAAATACTCACCAACCCAGGAATGGATTAACAAACTGTGATGTACATATACCATGGAATACTATTCAGCCATTAGAAAAGATGGAGCCTTTACATCTTTTGTATTAACCTGGATGGAAGTAGAACACATTATTCTTAGTAAAGAATCACAAGAATGGAGAAGCAAGAATTCTATGAACTCAATTCTAATATAAGGATAATTAATAAGCTAGTACACAGTGAGGGGTGGGGGTAGGGGAGAGCAAACAGAGGGAAGGAGGGAGGGGGTGGTGGGTCACAATGTGGCACACTTTTGGGGGGTGGGACACAATTATAAGAGGGTCTTTATCTAACAAATGCGATCAATGTAACCTGGTTCTTTGTACCCTCAATGAATCTCCAACAATTAAAAAAAAGGAACCAGGTGATACACATCAAGACAATGGACAAAAGACTTCAAAGACATTTTAGAGATATTTGCAGATGCTCCTCTTTTTACAGACTCAGAAAGCTAGAAGGACGGAATGGTTTGTTTTGAGGAATAAGCCTGGGGTGCCCTCCAGAGCAGCCTTTGGTCTATGCTCCCCACATTCCAGCACAGTTCTCCTCAGCCTCCTAAGCCATAGGTAAAGAGAGCCCCAGTGCCACTATGGTCACTGCTCCAGGAGGTACAGATCACAAGTTTTGGCTGTATCCATATGGTATAAAGCAGGGGTCCTCAAACTTTTTAAGGGGGCCAGTTCACTGTCCCTCAGACCATTGGAGGGCCAGACTGCAGGCCCCAGGATGAGTCGGCTGCTAAGCAGGACAGGCAGCAGCAGCAAAAACACTGGGCAGGCCAGATAAATGTCCTAAGCAGGCTGCATGTGGCCTGTGGGCCGTAGTTTGAGGATGCCTGGTATAAAGTCTGCAGGCATGCAGAATGAAAGAGCTGTGGTGGTATAGCTTCTTCCAACTAGATTTCAAACATGCTATGGCTTACCTGGAAGCCTAGTCAGAAAACTGCTCCAGAGTTGGAGCCAATGAAGATAACCCCTACTGTAGCAATGCTGAGCAGTAATGTGGGTTCAGAGCCAGTACAGACAGTCCCCACTAGTGCAATGTCTAGTGGAGCTGTGGAAGTGAGGCCAACCCTAAGATCACAGAACCATAGAGCCACCAGCATGAAACTCCAGCCTGAGAAGGGTGAAGCATGAGATAAGCCCAGCAAAGTCAAAAGGCTAGGGCTGCACAGGCATTTGTGGGTGTAACTCCTGCAGCAGTGAGCCCAAAGTGTGGGTCACAGAGTCAAAGGAGATTATTCTCCAGTAATGTTTTCCCTGTTATGTTTTGAACTTACTTTGAATTATTTACCCCTTTTATGTTACTTATTTCTCATTTTGTAATGGATATGGATATGTCTATCCCATGCCTTCCCTACCACTGTATCTTGGAAATAGATGCTTTTTTTTTTTTAATTTCATAGCCTTATAGCTGGTGGAATTTGCCTTGGGACAAATTGTACCTTGAGCATCATTGATATCTGATTTAAATGCGACTTTGGACTTTGTAATTTTGAATTGTTGATAGAACAGTTAAAATCTTTTGGGACCATTGGTGTAGAAATAGTATATTTTATATTGAGGGAAGGGCAGGAAATTTGGAGGCTAGGAGTAAACGCTATGATTTGAATGTGTTCCTAAAAATTCACATGTCAGAAACTTAATCCCCAATGCAAAAGCATGAAGAGGTAGAGCCTAGTAAGGCATGATTGGGTCATGAGGGATTAATGTAGTTCTTGCAGGAGTGGGTCAGTTATCACAAGAGCAGTTTGTTACAAAAGTGAGTACAGCCCCTCAAGCTTTGTCTTTTGCACATGTTCACCTGCCCTTCTACCTTTCTGCAATGTGATGATGTTGCCTAAAGGCCCTTTCCAGGTCCTGGCACCATACCCTCAGATTTCCCAGCCTCTAGAACTGTAAGAAATAAACTTCTATTCTTTATAAATTACCTGGCCTCTGGTATTCTATCATAGCAACACAAAAGAAATTAAGACATACTCTTACCAGGGGCATCAGAAAGATGGCAAAGTAGGATTTTACCACAAAACATCAACTGGATCAACTGTCCATGTGCAAAAATACCTTAACAAGATGTGTAAGAACCCAGTGAGAGATTATAGTATCAGAGTGAAGCACATACATGAGAAAAGATACATTGAAGTGGATAGAAATTACAGTTTTACAGTACCCACATCACCCCTTCCCCAATCCCAGGCATCAAAGTGTAGAGATACTCTACACTTGAAGGAAAAAGGAAAAATGGAGCACTAGATATTACTTCAGACCCCTACACCAAGCATGCTCCAGTACAACTCAGAAGTAGGTAGGCCCTGATGGCCCTAGACACCAGGTAGGTATCCAGGGACAGAACTTACAGTACTGTCCTAACACCAGGCTAAATTACATAGCACCAGACTCCAAGCCTTCTTAGCAACTCAGTCTCTAGGCCAGTGGTTCTCCACCTTCCCACAATGTATTTTCATTGTTAAAAAGTGGTCATGACCCACAGGTTGAGAACCGCTGCTCTAGGCCCATCCCACCAACAGGCTAACCTATACAAACTCTGTATCTAGGCTTACAGACACCAAAACACAGCAAAAAGAATCAATGTGCAGACTTCTTCAAATGTGCAGACACCAACACACAGTCATAAGGATCAAGAACAATCAGAGAAATGGGACATCACCAAAGGAATAAAATAAAGCACCAGTAACTGACTCTAAATAAATAAATATTTCTAAACAACCTGACAAAGAATTAAAAAAATAATTGTTTTAAGGAAGTTCAGCAACCATGAAGAAAATATAGAGAAACAATTGATTATTTTTCTGTGTCATTCAATGTCCACGATTAATTGAACAGAAAGCTTTAATTTATTAAAAGAAATCAAACACAAATTCTGGAGCAGAAAAATACAATTAATGAAATGAAAAAATGCAACAGAGAGGTTTAACAGCAGAATTGATCAAGCAGAAGATAGAATTTGTAAACTCAAAGACAGGCTATTTGAAAATATACAGAAAATTTAAAAAGCACAAAATGAAAAGGTATAAAGAAAGCTTACAGTGTTAAGATGATGAAAAGAGGATGCACATTTTGGTTACATAATTTGTATTTGTACATTTTAAATCAATGTTATAAATGTGCCCAGAATATGTGAATTGCACACATTGCATACATTGTGAGTTTACACTACCTCCCCTCCTCATTAATAGAATGAACAAAGCCTCCAAGACACCTTGGACTACATAAAGCACCCAAACTTAGGAATTATTGGTATTCTTGAGGTAGAAGAGAGATCAAAAATTTAAAAAATCTGTTAAGGAAATAATAAAAAGAAAGTTAGACAGTCAGACATAGAAGGTCCAATGATCCCCAGGCACATATATTATAAAGGGCTCACCATAACATATTACAATAAGATTGGCTAAAGTCAAAGTGAAGGAGAGAAATTTTTAAATTAGCAAGAGAAAAGTGTCTAGTTACCTCAAGAAGAAACCCCATCAGAATAATAGCATACCTCACAGAAGAAACTCTATAGGCCAGAAGAGAATGGGATAGCATTTTAAAAGTACCGAAAGGAAAATAAAAGCAGTCAGCCAACATTTTATATCTCACCAGAATAAGCTTCATAAATGAAAAAGAAATAAAGTCTTTCCCAGACAATCAAATGCTGAATTTGTCACCACTAGATTGGCCCCACAGGAAATACTTAAAGGGATCTTAAATATGGAAATGAGAGGTCAACATCACAGAATGATAAAAGTCTAATAAAACAATCACACAAAGAAGGAAAAGAAAAGAATTAAATGGCAACGTATCAGAAGTTCAGCAAACCAAAAAGAGAAAAACAAATAATTTATAAAACTAGAAAATAATTAACGTTGTGACAAGAACAAAGCCTCACATGTCACTATTAACCTTGAATGTAAATAAGTTAAATCTTCCACTTAAAAGATATAGATTGGCAGATGGATAAACTATATGCTCTTTATAAGAAATTCACATTACCCATAAAGACACATATAGACTGGAAGTAAAAGGGATAGAAAAAGACATTTCCATACAATCAGAAATCAAAACTGAGCAAGAGTAGCTATACTTAGATAAAACAGACTTTAAATAAAAAATGGTTTAAAAAAAGACAAAGAAGGTCATTATATAAAGATCATTTCTGCAAGAGGAGATATCATTCCTAAATATATGTGCATTCATAATCAGAGCACCCAGATTCACAAAACATATTACTAGACTGAAAGAAAGAGACAGACAACAATAAAATAATAATGAGAGATTTCAACACCCTAGTCACAACACTGGATAGATCATTGAGAAAGAAAATCAATAAAGAGATATTGGACTTTTAAATTGGACTTTAGATCAAATGGATTTAACAGACATTTACAGAACATTCCACCTAGCAACTATAGAATATGCATTCTTCACATCAGCACATGGAACATTCTCCAGGATAGACCATATTTTAGACCACAAAACAAAGTTTAACAAGATTTTAAAAATAAAAAACTTACTAAGTATCTTCTCAGACTACAGTAGAATAAAGCTAGAATTAAACACCAAGAGGAACTTCAGAAACTATAAAAATACATGGAAATTTAACTCCATGCTCAGGAATGATCATTGGGCTAATGAAGAAATAAAAACAGAGCATCAATGTACACAGTTACCATTTTTTATTAAAAAAAAAAAGAAACAAAAACAGAAATTTAAAATGTTTTTGAGATGAATGAAAAGGAAGAAAAAAAATTACAAAACTAGTTGAATAAAGCAATAGCAGTGCTAAGAGGAAAGTTGATACCATTAAATTCCCACATTAAAAAAGTGAAAAGATCACAAATTAACATATTAACACCTGAAGTAACTATAAAAACAAGAACAAAACAACTCAAAGTTAGGAGAAGAAAAGAAAAAACAAAGATTAGAGCAGAACTAAATGAGAGACCAAAAAAAAAAAAAATACTACAATGAATCAATGAAATATAAAGTTGGTTCATCAAAAAAAATTAACAAAATTGATAAACCACTAGTTAGTCTAAGGAAGAAATGAAGAGAAAAGATACAAATAAACACTTTCATAAATTAAAGAGTGGTATCCAAACTGCAAGGGGTTTTTGGCCTAGATCCACTTTCACATCACACAAAGATTTAATTTTTAAAAAAACAAAGATAACCAAGGAAGAAAAAAAAATTTTTTTTAGTATGAAAGGTGTCTTGTGAGAAGAATGGGAAAAGCTGCCTCAAATCTGTCTCTCTGACTAACAGAGTTTGTGTGCTTTTAAAGGAAGGTCCATGTACCCTGAGAAAGGTCATGGTGTAACTAACAAGAGGTTTTGTGCTTTGAGAGCAGGTTGTGGAAGATGGTAATTCTTGGTCAGGAATATTCCCCAGGGACCTTCAAAATCTCAACTCCTTTGTTTTTCAGAAAGTCCACTATTTCTGGGAAACAACTCTAAAGGTCAAGTAGTTAGCTAAGGGAGAGGACTGAAAAAAAAAACATATAAGGGCCATAGCTACAGCATACACAGATTTGCATTATTCTTGTTTCATAAAGCTGCTTCCTTGAGTAAAGAGCTCCTTATCTGGATCCAACTGGGGCAGACTAGAATATATTTTGTCAATAATTTGAATGTTACTGTGGGCTAGGGAACAAGAGTCTGTAGGCAGGCAGCAAGGTAGCTGGATTTAAGGTGAACATTGCCTTCAGAGTGAAATTAAGATTATCTAATAAAGTAGCCTGATATTTACCCATCCAGGCACTGGCCATTAATCAAAAGCCTCCCTTTTGTTCTAGTAGGGGCAATATATCATACATGGAATGAACAGTCACCAGTTGTCCAAGGGTAAACTTTTCAGTTTCCTATAAAATATTATAAATAGCAGCCACTAAACCTCAAACAAGTAGGCCATCCTTTTGTTATCATGTCCAGTTGGTTAGAGAAATAAGGTAAAGATTCCTTATGATCCCCCACAAGTTTTGTCAATAACCTGAATTCAATTCCTTGCCTTTCTTGAATGAACAGATTAAAAGGCTTATGTAAGTCTGGGGGCCCAGTCTGGGAGCTCTCATTAATTTTGCTGTAATAGTCAAGAAACCCTTGTGGCATTCCCTGGTTATTTTTCTTTCCTTTTTAAGGCTTTATGGGGGGGGGGGTTGCTATTCGCCTGAATTTAAAAGTCCAAATTCAGCAAATCTCACCATACCCAAGAATCCTCACAACGAAGTAGATCTAAGATTTTTCTGAGATGCTTTATATTCTTTGTCAACCAATAATTTTAATATTATTACAGCATGTTGTCTTGATTTAGCTTCAGTTTCACTGGCCATCAGGATAGTATCTATATATCCTGTATAAACTTTCTCCCTTATCCAAAATCATTTCCCTCAAATTTCTGGCCACAACTTTTCTGAAGATTGTTGAGGAGTTTTAAATTTCTGAGGAGGGCATTCCAGCAGTACTGGCATATGAAATTAGACTTTAAATCTTCCCATTCAAAAGAAAATAGCTCTTGGGATTTGGGAGGAAGAGAAGTGCAAAAGAAAATATCTTTTAAATCTACTATTGAAAACTAGACAAAGTTTCCAGGTAAAGAGGTATGAAGCATATAAGGGTTAGGGGCCAAGGATGAATATCCTCCACTATTTGGTTTGTAACTCATAGATCTTGAACAAAGTAGTATTCTTGGATTCCAGAGGGGTTTTTTGATGGGTAGAATTGGGGGAAAATGAGGAATATCTGACATCCCTTTTTCTAATGGTCAGGAACTCAGTTTTAAAGATTTGGGGGAGATTTCCCCTTGGCTAAGACAGTGTCATTTGGTGAGAGAGGGAATTTCATTTGAGTTTATATTCTCCCCTTTTGTCCAAGATTTGCCAGAGGTGGCATTGATGGCTAAACTTTTATTTTGTCCCATCATTGTTGCGGTAGTGTAACTACCTGACACAGGTCCTTCTTGTCCCACATGTGGGGATCTGTGGCCAAGTGACTGGAAGTCAAAAGACTTTTAGCCAATTAAGTGTTGTAGGCCAAATGAGAATGGAAGTAGACAGGCATTTAACAACTTTTAAAATCTTTTAAACAACATGAGAGAAAAAACACCAAATGCTAAAAGTGCAGTTATAAAATTAACTTATCTATAAGCATCAAACTGCTATCAGACTTGTAGGAATTTGCTATGTAAAATACAAACATTTGTTAAAACAATTTGAGCTAAAAATTTAGAAACTCTTGTTTCAAAAGAACAAATAACCTTGTAAACAAAAAGATTGTAAGTCCTGCCTCCTTCTGACAATAAGAGGAAAACAGAAGCTTACAGGTAGCTAAACATTCAAATTATCTGGGTTTTGTAGATTTGTCAAAGATGTTAAAAGGCTCAAAACATTTGATCAAAACAGAATCGGAGGTTACTGTAAAATAACAGCAATTCACTTAACCAAGATTGATAATCAGAAGATTTAAAGTCAGCACAGAAAAACATTTTAATTTTTAAAAGCTCAGTTTTCCCAAATAATCAAAAACCTAATAAGGGAAACATGGGAATTATCTTGATAAAACATAACACCTTGTTTCTTAGGCCACTTACCAAAGGTAAAAGGGGAAGAAAAAAAAAACTTCTTTAATGAGATTTGTTTTTTTCATGGGAAACCCATTTTAGACAACTGGAAGTCAAACCTCATAAAAAGGGTACCAGAGGCTCGGCACCTGTAGCTCAGAGGCTAGGGCACCAGCCCCATACACTGGAGCTGACAGGTTTGAATCCAGCCTAGGCTTGCCAAACAACAATGACAACTACAACCAAAAAATAGCTGAGCATTGTGGTGGGCACCTGTAGTCCCAGCTACTTGAGAGACTAAGGCAAGAGAATAGCTTGAGCCCAAGAGTTTAAGGTTGCTGTGAGCTCTAATATCACAGCACTCTACCAAGGGTGACAAAATGAGACTGTCTCCAAAAAATACAATAAAAGGTACCAGAATTTACCAGACGTAAGAAGACCAGGTCCCAGGTCATGAGTGAGCATTATTTTATAAAAGGAATAAGAAACTAGAAGACTAATACCTTTAAAGGGAATACACAACTCTTAATAACATGGGAAGATTTTTTTTGACAATGTTGAAAAATTCAGACATATCTAGAGGCTAAGAAAAAACACTGCTTTTTAGACCTTTAAGGTAGACATTTCAGCATCAGACCTTAAGAGCAGACTTAGAACTAAAAGGAGAAAAAAATCACAGGAGGCAAAGAAAAGATCGAAGGAGAAGATTATCATCTCAGGCCTTCTCAAGAGGAGGAAATGCTGAAAGCAATAAGATACAGCAAAAGTTGAACTTCTGAGATATAGATCTGGCAAATTTCAAAAGAAGCAGATTATACAATTAGAATTAAAACCTCTTGTAATTTCACTAAGAACAAACTAATATTCTAAGAGAACCTTGTTATTTTAACCTAAGTTTTTTTCTGTTTAATTATAGCCAACTCAATCACACAAAAAATTCCTTAATAATTTTTATAACATATGTCTACTATCTATGATATGTTTTGGCATTTTGTCTTAAAATTTCCTTAATACCCATTCATTTTATTTTAGGACTAAAAATTTACCATATAAGATCTTTTTTCATGGAAAATTATTTTTGTTTCAGTTTAACCTTATTTATCAAAATATATATTTGTATTTATAACTTTATGTAAATTTGCTCTCTCCTACTTCTGGATTTTTTTATCTTGTTTTATAAAAAACTTTAAACAACCTCCAAATAAAATAAAATTATTCTTTAAAGAGCAGCACTTTATAATTTTTAATAAAACATATATTTATTTGCACCTCACTTTGTATATAGTATTACATACATTAACCAGATATTTTAAATTCCAGTATCCCAGGCCTTAATGAAAATCTAGGGAGCAAGAAATCTTGAATTGTCTGTCATAAGCATTTATCTCATTTACATTTACCTAATTTATTTTAGCAGTTTAATTGTATTCTAGTTATCATTTTAAGATATTTTTCTGTTAACCATTTTGATAGCCTATGAATATTAGATATACAACCAATGTGATGAATTATGCCCTCAACAAAGTCCTATCATATCTAAACAAATTTAAAATCTAAACATATTTTCCTGAACAAAGTTAAGGAAAAATAGAAAGAGAGGAATTTTAAAACATAGACCAAGAAACAATCATAAAATATAGCTTTAATTATTTCTTTTAAACTTAAAAAATACCTACCAAAATAACAAACATAAGTATTCTACTAAGACTTGCAATTCTGAATAATGTAACATGTTTAAGTTCTCTAAGTATAGCAGAAGTTTTAGAACACATCCTCCTTAAAGATGTTAACTAATTTAATCTTTCTAAAATATCAATATCCCTAATAAATAAATGACATCACCTGACAGTAGACCAAATAAACTTCTAATATCAATCCTTACCATGTCAAATAATGACACAAAAGTCATAATATTTTTACCTAAGTATCAAGACTCAACTATCTTAAAAATAATAATTTGGGTATGCAAACCTTTTTTCTTTTCTTCTGCACATTGGAAGAAGAGTTGTTTGGGCCCACAAATTAAATACAAAAACACTAATGGAAGCTGATGAGCAATGAAAAAGTCCATGCATAATTTTCATGATATCTGACATCACAAGCAAACAAAATAGTCCTCAAATAATCAGCATGTGGCCACAGACTGGACACCCCTGAATGGTCTCAAACTATTTTTCTACTCAAGTGTAAATTCAGTATATAAATACTTCCAAAGAGTAAGATTGTTTTGAGATTCTCTTTGGATTCTAAGAATAATTACTATATAAAAATTAACAGTTCAAGAATTCTTTTTCAAATTTTCTTAGGCAAAGGCCTTGGCTATAGCAACACAATGTAAACATAATAGGCTAGTTAGCCTATTATGCCTATTATAAAGAGTGAGTAAGACAGACTTAAGGGACACCTCTGAAGCCTCAATTTTGATTTAAAATCTTCTAACTACAACTCTTAGGTCAGCTGTAGAGCCCTAACAGTAATGTTGATATCAAATGATAGAAAGAGTCCAAAACATATTTAACATCTGTCTTTCCACAGATAGTAAAGTCAAAGGAAGAAACTGCATTTACAATTAGATTTAAGAAACAAAATCCAAGATATTTTCACAAATCTTTGAGCATAAGCTTCTGTTTTATGCTCCTATTTATTTGATATCAGGTTTATTCTAATTTATTGACATTTATTTATGTATAGGCATGTCTCCATTTTTATCTGAGTAAGAACTTTCAAGTTAAAAACATGGATATTTTTGCCAATAACTCAGGAGACTTAGCTGTTTTTATTAAAACAACATACAAACAGATCATTTTGTTTTGATGGGATTTAGTTTTATAACCTTTGGCTTAAACCCTGACACTTCAAGTATAAAATGACCGGTAAACCCAGGAAAAAGATGTATAGTGACAATTTTGAAGGCATTTTAATTGCTACTGTATTAATAATTTTTTAAAACTAACTTACCAAAGATCACTAAATTCATGTGAACTTGAAAAGTCTTTTGGCTTATTTCCTTAATTTTTTAGAGCCCCTTTTATTTATAAAATAAGTTTGGTACCATGTAGACTTAACATATAATATATGTACATACCCCAAACTATTTTAAATACACACACACTCATAAATAGCTTTCATCTTAGAATTCTAGCCATGAAATCTTCTAAAGTCCCACATAAATCTGTATACATTATCTTTTCATTCCTTGTTTTCCCTTTCCAACAGCAGGCATTCCCACATCTTGGCCAGGTTGCCTCCATGGAAAGTAAAAGTCATTTAAATCTCTGAGACCTTTAAGACCTTAGAACCTGCTACATAAGAACCACTACTGAAGTTCTCTTTTAGCTTCCTAGACCTTGAACTATGCTTATAATACCATCAACAGCAAACTTAAAGTAGGTAAAAAGAAAATAAAGACAAAGAGCTTAACAGACTCCACATTTACATACCACATACCAATATAGATAGTCAATATAAATTCAAGAAGTTTCAAACCAATTAACTGCAGTTTCACTAATAAGCCCTTGGAGTGCCAAATCAAAACAGTTATTTTAGTTCCCACTCTCACAAATGGTTGGAGGATTATTAAACCAAAACAAAAAGGAATTCCCTCATAATTCTTCAAATTGAGAAGGGTAAGCCCCATCATGCAGGACCTTCAAATAGCTCTCACCTATCTGTACACAAATGTCAAGATCCAAAGGTCTTTTCTTTTGAGACAATTAGGAAGCAGTGATGAATGCATTGAAGGCTCATAGCAGCAGAGCTGGCAGGAGAGGTCAAAGCTGTTCTTTAGCAAATATGGATAGGAAGAAGCTAAGCAAGGATTTTGGTTTCTCCCTTTTCCTCAGCCACTGAATCACAAGCAATGCCATCTTAGATGAGCCCCTGTGATTGTTATTGAAACTGCAAGGAAGTTTTGGCCTAGGTCTATTTACTCACTGCACAAAGACCAAATTATTGAGATAATGGGTATTGCCAAAGAAGAAAGTAATTTTAATATAAAAGACATCTTGTCAGAAGAATAAGAGAAGCTACCTCAAATATGTTTCTCTGACTAATGGAGATAATAGATTTTAAAGGAGGGGGCACATACATTGGGGCATGTTGTGACATAACCAACAAGGGCCTACAGCCAATGGAGGCAGGTTGTAAATGATAATGAGTCTTATGTCAGGAAGTATGACAATCTTCAGAAGCTGAATTGCTTTGCCTTGCAGAAAACCCACCATTTCTGCAAAACAACTAAAAAGTAGTTAGTTAAGGGAGTTAGTTAAGGGAGATGATTTTAAAAATCACATAGGGGTCATTAAAATTTGTTTAGGGATCTAGTTACCAAAGGAGATATTACAACTGATACCAGGGGAATACAAAAGATTATCAGAGCCTACTATAAATAACAATACGCACACAAACTTGAAAACTTAGAGGAAACAGATGAATTCCAAAAAAAGTACAACCTCTGAGATTAAACTAGGAAGAAATAGAAATCCTGAATAGACAAATAACAAATCTCAAGGTAGAATAATCAATTTTAAAGATCTCCCTACAAAATAAAAGCTCGGGATCAGATGGATTCATAGTTCAATTCTACATGGTACATGCAAAGAAGGTGCCAATCCTACTAAAACTGTTCCAAATGACAGAGAAGAAGGGAATCCTCCCTAACTTATTCTATGAAGCCAGTTTCACTCAAATACCAAAGCCAGTAAAGGATAATACTAATAAAGAAAACTATGGACCAGTATCTCTAATGAATATAGATATAAAAATCCTTAATAAAATACTAGCAAACTGAATCCAACAATACATCAAAAGGATAGATAATTCACTATAATCGCATGTGTTTCATCTCAGAGATACAAAGATGGTTCCGCATATGCAAATTAATAAATATGAATCATCATATAAACAGAATTAAAAACAAAAATCATATGATCATCTCAATAGATGTGAAAAAGGCAGTTGATAACATCTAGCACCCCTTCATGATAAAAAAAAAATCTCAAGAAACTAGGCATAGAAGGAATCTACCTCAAAATAATAAAAGCTATATATGACAAATATACAGTCAATATCATATTGAATTGGAAAAAGTTGAAAGCATTCCCCCTATGAACTAAAACAAGGCAATGATGCCCACTTTTACCACTTCCACTTCTATTAATGTAGTACTAGCCATACAAGATAAAGAAATAAAAGGTATTCAAACTGGAAAAGAGTAAGTCAAATTATCTCTGTTTGCTGATGATCTGATCTTATGCACACATAAGTATTTACCCTAAGTACTCCTACAAAGACTCCTAGAGTTGATAAATGAATTTAGCAAGGTTTCATGTTATAAAATCAATGTGCAAAAATCAGTAGTACTTCTATACACTGGCAATGATTAACCTGATAATCATGTCAAGAACTCATTTACATTTGCAATGGCTTCAAAAAAAGTAAAATACCTAGGAATAAATTTAACCAAGTAGGTGAAGATTTCTATGAAGAGAATTACAAATCACTAGTGGATAAAATCGTAGATGAAAAAATGGAAAAAAAATCCCATGCTTATGGATTGGAAGAATCAATATTGTTAAAATGACCATACTTCCCAAAGCAATCTACAGATTCAATGCAATTCTTACCAAATCGCCAATGCTATTTTTCACATTATTAGAAGACACAATCCTAAATTCCATATGAAATCATAAAAGACCCCTAATAGCCAGAGAAATCCTGAGCAAAGAGAAAAAATCTGGACGTATTATATTACCCAACTTCAAAATATACTACAAGATCACAGTAAGGAAAACAGTATGGCTCTCGCATAAAGGTAGACATACAGACTAATGAACAGGATGGAGAACCCACAAACAAATGGCTACAACTAACTGATTTTCTTCTTTTGTTTTTTAAACTTCTATTTTTTTTATTGTTGGAGATTCATTGAGGGTACAAAGAACCAGGTTACATTGATTGCATTTGTTAGATAAAGACCCTCTTATAATTGTGTCCCATCCCCAAAAGGTGTGCCACACACCATGACCCACCACCTCTTCCCTTCTTCTTCCTCTCTGCTCTCTCTTTCCCCTACCCCCATCATGTAGTAGGTCGTTAATTGTCATTGTATCAGAATTGAATACATAGGATTCTTGCTTCTCCACTCTTGTGATGCTTTACTAAGAATAATGTGTTCTACTTCCATCCAGGTTAATACACAAGATGTAAAGACTCCATCTTTTCTAACGACTGAATGGTGTACATATACCACAGCTTGTTAATCCATTCTTGGGTTGGTAGGCAGTTAGGCTGTTTCCACATTTTGGTGACTGTAAAGTGAGCTGCAATAAACAGTCTAGTGCAAGTGTCCTTATGATAAAAGGATTTTTTTTCTTCTGGGTAGATGCCCAGTAATGGGACTGCAGGATCAAATGGGAGGTGTAGTTTGAGTTCTTTGAGAGTTCTCCATACTTCCTTCCAAAAAGGTTATATTAGTTTGCAGTCCTACCAGCAATGTAAAAATGTTCCCTTTTCTCCACATCCATGCCAGCATCTGCAGTTGTGAGATTTTGTGATGTGGGCCATTCTTACTGGGGTTAGATGATGTGTCAGAGTGGTTTTTGGTTTATCTAATAATTAAGGATGAAGAGCATTTTTTCATATGTTTGGTAGCCATTTGTCTATCTTCTTTAGAGAAGGTTCTATTCATCTCTCTTACCCATTGATATAAGGAATTGTTAGCTTTTTTTATGTTTAATTTGAGTTCTCTGTAGATCCTAGTTATCAAGCTTTTGTCTGATTCAAAATATGCAAATATCCTTTCCCATTGTGTAGGTAGTCTATTTGCTTTGGTTGTTGTCTCCTTAGCTGTACAGAAGCTTTTCAGTTTAATTAAGTCCCATGTGTTTATTTTTATTGTTGCTGTAATTGCTATGGAAGTCTTCCTCATAACTGATTTTTGACAAAGCAGATAGCACCATACACTGGGGAAAGGATACCCTGTTTAATGCTTAGAAAAATGGATAGTCACATGCAGAAGAATGAAACTGGATTTCTCTCTCTTACTCTCTCACTGTATATAAAATTTAACACAAGATGTATTGAATACTTAAATGTATCATCTGATACCATACAATTTTTTTTTTACAGTTTTTGGCTGGGGCCAGGTTTGAACCCGCCATCTCTGGTATATGGGGCCGGTGCCCTACTCCTTTGAGCCACAGGTGCTTCCTGATACCATACAAATTTTAGAAGAAAACACAGGAAAAACTTTTCTGGACTTTGGCCTAGGCAAGAATTCATTACTAAGACCCCAAAGTAAATACAACAATAACAAAAATAAGTAAATGGGACTTAATTAAATGAAAAGGTTTCTGCACAGCAAAGGAAACAATCAACATAGTAAATACATAATCTTTGAAATGGGAGAGTGTATTTGTAAACTATACTTTTGACATACAACTAATATCCATAATGTACAAAGATCTTTTAAAAATGACCAAGAAAAAGAGAAATAATCTCATGGAAAAGTGGACAAAGGGAATGAAGAGAAGTTTTTTTTTTTGAGACAGAGTTTCACTTTGTTGCCCTTGGTAGAGTTCCTTGGCATCATAGCTCACAGCAATCTCAAACTCTTGGGATCAAGAGATTCTCTTGCCTCAGGCTCCCAAGTAGCTGGGACTACAGGTACCCACCACAATACCCAGCTACTTTTAGTGATGAGGTCTCACTCTGGCTCAGGCTGGTCTTGAACCTGTGAGTTCAGGCAATCCACCCACCTCAGCCTCCCAGAGTGCTAGTATTACAGGTGTGAGCCACCACACTCAACCAACAGAAGTTTTTCAAAAGAAGATAAACAAATGGCCAATAACCATGTAAAAAGTCCTCAATATTATTGATCATCAGTGAAATACAAATTAAAAATACAATTAGATGCCACCATACCCCTGTCAGAGTGACCACTATTAAAAAAAAAATAGATGTTGGCATGAATATGGTTTAAAGGGAATGTTTATTCACTATTAGTGGGAATGTAAATTAGTACAACTTCTATGGGAAACTGTATGGAGATTCCTCAAAGAACTAAATGTAGACCTACCATTCAATCCAGCAATCCCACTACTGGGTATCTGCCCAAAAGAATAGAAACCATTTTATAAAAAAGACACTTACACCCAAATGTTTATTGTAGTACAATTCACAATTGCAAAGATATAGAATCAACTTAAATATTCATCCACTGATGAGTAGATAAGAAAATATGGGATTTATATATATATATATATGTGTGTGTACATATATATACACCAAGGAGTTCTACACACGTGTATATATATATGTGTATGTATATATATACACACATACATACATACCTACCATGGAGTACTATTCAGCCATACAAAGGAATGAAACAATGTTGTTTTCAGCAACTTAGATGGAACTGGAGATGATTATCCTAAGTGAATTATCTCAGGAATATAAAAATATATACCACAAGTTCTCCCTTGTGAGATGGAGCTAAATGAGGAGTATATATGGTCATAAAGTGGCATAATGAACATTGAAAACTAAAAGGACAGAATGTGGTAAGGGTGTGAGGAACAAAAATCTACCTATTAAGTACAATATACACTACTCTGGTGACAGGTATACTAAAGGCCCTGACTTCAGCATAATACAATGCATCCATGTAACAAAAATCACTTATACTCTCTAAATCTACTGAAATAAAATGTTTCAAAATGCCATTAATGTAATATACTAATCTATTGTCTGAAAAAATAACTTTATTTGGACTGAATATATTGTCATCCTTTAGCATCAATATTCTTGTTAACTCATTATAGGAATTTGCTTAGGAAGCTTTAGATATTTATGGTCTCATAAATGGTCCCATCACTGGTATCAGCTCAAGGTTATTATTTCCCTTGCTCATCCATATGAGGAAAACTTGACAACAGTGTCATTGCCTTGACAGAGACAATAGCTCCATGTCAAGTTAGTTTCACACTGATAGCAACCTAGTGACAGCAAATTTGTTTTACTGAAGACAACCCAATTTACTAATATTAGGAATCTGATGTAGGCCAACAAGTTTTAAGAGCATTTTTTTCCTCTGGAGAAACAACAGTGAAAGTATAATGTATATATCACCATGAAGGAGTTAAAGAACAGTTTTTATCGATGGAGAAGATTATATGGAAGCTATGCTCAAGGAGAAACATTTTCCCTTTAAGAGCAGCTTTATCCTTGGCTTCTACTGAATATTGATAGATCATCTAGAAATAGGTAGCACAACTTTTTTATTAATTTATTGTATTATTAAATAATGAGAACAGTTAGCTGCTCAAATACATAATATTTTTCACATTCTGAGTCTATATAAGGGTGCAGGGGCCCTCAAACTTTTTAAACAGGGGGGAGGGCCAGACTGCAGCCCCGGGATGAGTTGGCTGCTAAGCAGGACAGGCAGCAGCAGCAAAAACACCCAGTGGGCCACATAAATGTCCTAGGGCCACATGCAGCCCGTGAGCCATACTTTGAGGATGCCTGGTATACAGGAATAGCTTATGGAGTCCTTGAGAGTCAGCTTTTTGTTTTATTATTATAAATTTTACAGAGGAGGGAAAATTCTTTTTCTTGGTACTAATATCCAGAGCAATGGACAAGAAAGATGCCTCATTTCCTTTCCTTTCATACTGTTTCCATACCTATGTTAGGAACATAGTCACTCATATCAACACTGCATAGTCAAAACTGCACGGCAGTTTTTAGCAATTCCCAGTGGGGAAATGTTATCAGTCAGGGTCTTGGCAGGAAACAGAATTCTACTCAAATGATTCAAAGATGATATTTTAAATAAATGACTACTTACAGATATGTGAATTACATTAAGGTAAACAACAAGAAAGGCTGATTCCATTATGACCCACAGATGAGTCATAGCTGGAAACCAATACCAACCCTAGGTTTGAAGAGAAAAGAGGAGGAAATAGTGTTATAGTAAGCAGTGAGAACTGGAGCGATGGAAGAAGGGATACGCAGAAGCTAGAATCAGGCAGAGATTCAGCCATAGCCAGAATCGAGGCATGAAGCAGTGTGAAAGAGAGAAAAAGATATCCCAGCCCTTTTTCTTCATATCCTATGATTTCTCCCTTAAGCTGAATTGACAAAGCAAACTCAGGAAATCAGTAGTTGTTTGGAATTGTTTGTTGAATGACTGCCTCCTAACTCCCATTTCAGATTTTTTCCCATAATATCATACTTTCAAGGGGATATGGTCTAGAAAAGTTTGTCAATGACCACCTAATCTGTAAATAATGAAGTCCACATACCACGTGGAGAGAATAAATGATACCTGGGGACATGTTTATTGGAATTTCACCTTCATCCAAAAATTAATTAAGCCCCTACTATATAGTGCTAAAGACAGAAATGGTCTCATACTTAATAGATCTCTTACAATATAAAAATTTCCAGAGACATTATCTGTAAAAAACAAAAAAAGGAGAGAGAAAATATGTACACTACACATAGATATAGAAGTTGGCATATATAGCCATGTGTGTCTGGGGTGTATATATGTATATGTGTGTATCTACACTGATATCCTCCACACCCTCTTTCCAGATCCATCCCCAATTCACTTTCCACCTGCTTTGTATCCTAGCAGATTGAATTATATGAACTATATCAATACATTTCCTCACTCTCTGGCTTCCTGCTGGGTTCCAACAATGGGAAGAACACCAGCAGAAAATCAGAGGGCTGCAAAAGAGAAAAGTCAGGGTATTTATTCCTCTGAGTCTCCTTGTGGGGCTACTATAGCTGGTCACATCCTTAACTGAAAAAAAGTCACATTTCTACTGAGCAATCGATATTTCTCTACAGGTTCCAGTTATTGCTCTCTCTCCCTGTCCTTTCAGTGATGATGGCACCTTGCTGTGACTATCTCCTGGGGTACTCTATTAACCCTGTGGCTTCCCTATACCCTGCCCATAGCTTATAAATTATACTTTTATTAAACTCTTCTTAGATTACTCAATTTGAACGTGCCATCTGTTTTCATCAGGGATCCTGCTTGTACAGTATGTCCTGATGTGCCCTGACAATTGACAAGGATTAGTAGTGTTTTTTCCAGCTTACTGCAATATTCCAGGCTTTAAAAATAATATTTTCTTGGTAATGATGTGGGTATAATATACTGTAAGGTCTCAAGAGCAGGGATCATATAATACATATGGCTGTAACATTTGCAGGCCTAAATAGTTCCTGCCCCATAGTTGGCACTCAACAATTATTCTGGGGAATTGAATGGAACTAAAATACAAAATTCCTAGGCTATGATCTTGAATGAGTAAGATAAACGTTATCTCAAACATTGTATAAAAATCATGTGATCTTAAAGAATTTGGGAATATTAACTTTCTCAACATAATATCCATTTTAATGTGTTCTTCATGCAGAAATAAATGGTGTTTAAGGGTATTATAAAGCTTGTTGTGTAATTACATTAATAAGAGAGTGCCTCTTCTGTTGCTTCCTTTGCTGTTGCCATGGTAGCAACCACATGTTTGCAAGTAGAAAGCACATGTAGAATCAATTCTTAATTACATGTATAGCACTGCATTTCAGAGAAAACAATAAATATGGAGGTCATGGAGTGCATGGAAAACAGATATGGTGATAAAAGATTTTCTCTCCAGCTTTTCTATCTCTTGGTTATTTCTAAACCCTTTATTAGTATGCTCTGACTCCCTAGTACCCATTTGCTTTCACTGCAGTAAAAAGGCCTCTGTAGCCACCCATCAAATTATAATCCTCTGCTCCCAAAATGACCTAGAACTGTTCTTTTAAAAAGTCAGTAGGAAATTAAGTCTTGTCATAACAAAAAATGGAATGAAAGTGTCTACTGACAATTTTCTAAGAAAACTGATCCCACCTTCCCTCTTTTATCGTATTATGGTACAGCATCAAGGCCTTCCTTTCTACGTACTCTTTAGATCACTAAAGGTTCTTATTTGTGCTTACATACCTTGCCTAGTGGTGAAATATAGGTAATAGTTCTTGTCATTCACAAGGATATTGCCAAGAGTAACTAATAATTGTATATTTTAGAAATTAACAAGCCAGAAAGCATAATATGAAGGCTAAAACAAATTTTCCCATCATAGGGTTTTCATTAAATCAGGACTAATACTTTGTCCTTCTGTCTTTCTATTTTCCAGGTATTATTTAAAGAATACATTTTTTTAGAGAAATAAGAGATGGCCTTTACTTAATTCTAATTAAGACTTCCTAAAGAAGAGCCGAATGTCAATTTAATCTAGTTGAAAATTCTTTTCTTTATTTTAAATAGTCTCACAGTTTAACCACATATTTGGGCATTACTTTTGTCCAGTAAAGATCTTATATTGGCAATAAATTGTCATTGTACAACAATATATTTGGTTTTGCCTTCTTTTGGTCTTGATGTCATCAATGTTGATCATTTGATTATTTAGTCTTTGTACTAGCATTTTCTAACTGCTTATTATCCACCCAACACTTCACCAGATGTAAGGGATAGGAAAATAAAGAGTTCCATCTCAGTGCCTGTAGCTCAAGTGGCTAGGGCGCCAGTCACATACACCAGAGCTGGCGGGTTCAAATTCAGCCCGGGCCCTGTCAAACAACAATGACAATTACAATGAAAAAAAATAGCCGGGCATTGTGGCAGGTGCCTGTAGTCCCAGCTATTTGGGAGGCTGAGGCAAGAGAATCACTTAAGCCCGAGAGTTGGAGGTTGCTGTGAGCTGTGACACTATGGCACTCTACTGAGGGTGATGTAGTGAGACTCTGTCTCAAAAATAAATAAATAATAAATAAAATAAAGAGTCCCAACCCTCTAAAAGTGTATGTTTAGTGAATGAGATAGACATGTAGTCATCTGGCAGGCCAGCTAGGATCTGTAAGGTTTATAATAGTCTACCAGAAACTGCTATCTCTTCTCCCTGTACTTGTTCATCCCCTAACAACCTAAAGAAGCAAAAGAACAAGTGCATAGGGCTTCCTGAGGTCTATGACTGAAATTGGCCTACTGTCACTCCCACTGTCTTCTAATGGATAAAGAAAATCACAAGGCTAATCCAGATTGAAAAGATAAGGATATGGGCTCCACCTCATGATGGGAGGACAGCAAAGTAACAGTGTAATATCTGTTGACACAGGGAGGGTTGAAGTATCGGGGTCATTTTTAAAAGCATAGTATCAAAAGCATAGTAAGACAATAGATCCAACCTAGAGCTAGTCAGAAAAAACTGAATATAGTCTTGAAAGATGAGTAGGATTTTTCTATAATAATATGCATTAAAAAACAAATCAATACTTTGATTGACAGTATAAAACAGGGAATCTAAAACATATAATTGAGTAACAGCCTGAGTCAGTTATTCCTTTGTTACATTTCTCACTTAGCTACATGTCTAAAAAGTAAAGTAAGATCTTTAATATTAGCTAAATTTGAATTCTGACTAAAGTCAGTTCCAATCTTATATTCCCACCATCACCTCAGTACTTAAGAAGTCCTTCAGTAACTTACAGAGAATCACAAAATTTCAAGACTAGCTTATGGTAAGGGCCACATAAGTATTTCTTCACTGAATAAGTCAATAAATCAATGAATTAAATGACAAATGAAGTAATTTTAAAACATTAACTATTAGGGCACCCAGGTGGTACCAGCAAGAGTGATTCTGCTGCAAAAAGCAGCCTAACCTGTGAAGCCTCTTTATCCCCTCAAGCCTGAGACTGACTCCCCTATCTAATCAAGAGAAACTGGGCAGTCCAACTTGAGAAAATTCTTTTTGCCTCTTCAGGCAGAACCAGCAGGGAATAGTGGGAGCCCTAGTGGCACCAGATAAACCAAGCATAGTAAATTTCTCCAAAAATCCTGAAAATTAAATTGTCATTGGAACCACAGCCCACAAAAGTAGGCCAGGTCCTGTGTACTAAACTTAAACAATGTGACTGCCTGCTAAAATAAAATATTTAAATAGAACCCAGGATCACCTAACACAATAGAAAAATGTCCAGTATACAATTGAAAGTCAACCATAACATCAAGAAATAAGAAAATCACAACATAAATGAGAAAAAGCAACTGACACCAACATCGTGATGAGCCAGATGTTGGAGTTATCAGAGAAAGATGTTAAAAAGGCCCTCATAAAAAGTGGTTCCACAAAAGAATTACAAATTCTGTTGAATAAAATAAAAATATTAACAAATCTTAGCAAAGACTCAGAAGTTGTATAAAAGTATAGGACATACTATTATGTACAGTACATAATACTTGATGATAACATATGACTGTCACTGATTTATGTATTTACTATACTATACTTTTACTATTGTTAAAAATAGAACCATAGCTCATAACACTATACTAGACTATTTATTGTTATTCTAGAGTATATTCTTCTACTTATTTTAAAAAATAGTAAACTGTAAAATAGCCTCAATAAAGTCCTTCAGGAAGTATTTCAGAAAAAGGCATTGTTATCATAAGAGGTGACAGCTCCATTCATGTTACTGCCCATGAAGATTTTCTACTGGGAAGAGATGTGAAGGTAGATGACAGTGATATTGATAATGTTGACTCTGTGTAGGCCTAGGTTAATGTGTATGTTTGGGTCTTAGTTTTTAACAGAATTTTTTTTGAATAGAAAAACTTATATAATAAATATATTAAAATAATTCTTGTACAACATGTTTGTGTTTTATATATAAACACTGTTGAAAAAGAGTTAAAAGTTAAACAATTTTTTTAAGTTTATAACGTAGTTGCAGTAAGCTAAGGTTAATTTATTAGTGAAGAAAGAATTTTTTTATAAATTTAATGTAGGCTAAGTGTATAGTGTTTATAAAGTCTATAGTAGTAATGTTCTGGGACTTTACATTTACAGTCCCCTTTTGAAGTTCAGCTACATTTAGATACACCAGTACTTAGCACTGTGTTACAGTTTCCTATAGTATTCAGCATAGTAACATGCTGTACAGGTTTGTAGCCTGAAAACAATAGCCTATAGGTTGTTTCATCTAGGTTTGTGGAAATATACTTGATGTAAATTGCTTAACAATACATTTCTCAGAAGGTATCCTTGTCATTTAGCAGCAAATGACAGTATTAGAAATGAGGAAATGTTGAAAATAAATTAATCTAAGTTTCTGTTGGAAAAAAACTAAAAACAATAAGAGCAAGCTAAACCCAAAGCAAGCAGAGGAGTTAAATAATGAAGGTAAGAAAATAAATCAATGAAACTGAAAGTATTAAACAGTAGAGTAAATTAATAAAATGAAAAGTTGTTTCTCTAGGGGGAAAAAGCTCTAGCAAGACTGACAAAATTTAAAAGAGATAGAGAACATAATCACTAATATTAGGAATGAAACATGCTATCACTAGAGATTGTAAAGCCATTAAAAGGATAAAAAGGCATTAATAATAGTTGTGAGTTGAAATGTGCCCCCTCATAATGACACATTGAAGTCCTACCCTCTACTACCAAAAAATGATACCTTACTTGGAAATAGGGTCTTTACAGAAGTAATCAAGTTAAAATGAGGTAACATTAGAGTTAGCTCTAATCTAACATGACTGTTCTTGTAAAAAGGAGAAATCTGGACACAGAGACAGACAAGTATAGGGAGAAGACAGTATGAAGACATACATGTGAAAATAGAGGCAGAGATTGAAATTATGCTGCCATATGCTAAGGAATGTTTAGGGCTATTCGAAACTGAAACTGGAAGAAGCAAAAATGATTCTTCCCCTACAGCAGCAGTTCTCAACCTGTGGTTTACGACCCCTTTGCATTACGATTCATAACAGTGACAAAATTACAGTTATGAAGTAGCAACGAAAATAATTTTATGGTTGGGGGTCTACATAACATGAGGAACTGTATTAAAGGGTCGCAGCATTAGGAAGGTTGAGTGAGAACCACTACCCTACAGGTTCCAGCGGGAGCATGACCTGCTGAAACCTTGATTTTGGAAGTCTAGCCCGCAGTGGGAGACAATAAATTTCTGATGTCCTGCGTTATCCAAACTATAGTATTTATTAGAGCAACCCTAGAAAATAAGAAAATTATGAACAATTAGATGCTCATAAATATGATAACTTGGATGAATAGGGCTAATTTCTACCAAAACTCAACCAAGATGAAACAGATCATCAGAATTGTCCTACAACTATTAAGAAATTTAATTTGTAATATAAGATCTACTGAAGAAAATTTTCCAGATAGTTGCACAGGAGAATTCTGTAAAACATTAAGTAAGCATTAATACCAATTTTACACGGTCTTTTCAAGATAACAGAAGAGGAAGGAAAACTTGCCAACTCATTCTATAAAATCAGTATTACTCTTACATGAAAACAAATCAAAGATAGGACAAAAATACAATTACCTAAGAATCTATCTTGTAAATTTAGATATAAAATTCTCAAAAACTATCAGCAAATCACATCACAAATTGTATAAAAAATTATATACCATGATTAGGTGGGACTTATGTTAGGTAGGTAAAATTGTAAGTTTAACACTTGAAAATCAATTAACATGGTCTCTCTCACCTTCTCTCCTTCATGAGAGGGACCCACTTTCAACTCTCTTTAGAAGTACTCTAAACTTTCTCTTTGTTCTTCCTGAATAAAATTTCTCTTTGTTACCCTGGAAAAAAATCAATTAACATAATCTATCATATAAACAGCGTAAAGAAGAGAGGTCATAGGATTGTATCAATTAATATGGGAAAAGCATTTGACAAAATCCAATACTCATTAATGATAAAACTCTTAGAAAATTAGGAACTGGGCAGCGCCTGTGGCTCAGTGGGTAGGGTGCTGGCCCCATATCCTGAGGGCGGCAGGTTCAAATCTGGCTCCAGCCAAACTGCAGCAATATAATAGCCAGACCTTGTGGCAGGCACCTGTAGTCCCAGCTACTTGGGAGGCTGAGGCAAGAGAATCGCCTAAGTCCAGGAATTGGAGGTTGCTGTGAGCTGTGTGATGCCACAGCACTCTACCAAAGGCAAGAAAGTGATACTCTATCCCTAAAAAAAAATTAAAAATTAAAAAAATAAAAAAAATTAAAATAAGAAAACTAGGAACAAAGGAAAATTGCCACAATTTGATAAAGGGTATCTACAAAATCCTATAGCTAACACCATATTTCATGGATAAAGATTGAATGCTTTCTCCCCAAGATTGATAGCAAGATAAGAATCTTCATTCTCATCCCTCTCTTTCAAAATAGTACTTGAAGTTAAAACCACTGCAGTATGTCAAGAAATAGAAATAAAAGTTTGGAAAAGAGAAAGTAACATTGTTCCTATTTGCAGATAACATGATTATCTATGTTGGTAATCCCAAGGAAGCTCCAAAAACAAATCTCAAAACCAATAAGTGAGTTTAGGAAGATCACAGGACATAATATCAACACAGAAATATCAATCACATGTTTATACAAACAATGAACATGGAGAAAACAAAATTTAAAACATGATACCCTTAACAATCACTCCAAACAAAATAAAATATTTAGATATACATTTACCAAAACAAGTACAGATTCTGTATGCTGAAGATTTGAAAACACTGATAAAAAAATTCAAAGATGGCAGATAAATGAAGACATATCTCATGCCCTTGCATTAAAGGAGTCAACGCAGCAAAGATGTCAACTTTTCAAAATTGACTTTTAGTTTCAATGTAATTCCTGTCAAAATACCAATAATATTTTTGTAGATACAGATAATGTTGTTATAATAAAATTGTTATGAAAAGACACAAGCCCTAAAACATCTAAAATAATCTTTGATGTGTTGCTGGATTCTGTTTGTTAGGACCTTGTTGAATATTTTCACATCAATATTCATTAGTGAATTTCTTTTTCTTGTTGGGTCTTTTCCTGGTTTTGGGGATCAAGGTGATGTTTGCTTCATAGAATGTGTTGGGTATTATTCTGTCTTTTTCTATGTTTTGGAAAAGGTTGAGTAATATAGGTACTAGTTCCTATTTAAAGGTTTGGTAGAATTCTGACGTGAAGCCATCTGGTCCCAGGCTTTTCTTTTTAGGGAGATTTTGTATAGTTGATGCTATTTCAGAACTTGATATAGGCCTGTTCAACATTTCCACTTCATGGGTAAGTCTTACTTCTGTGTAAGTCTTGGGAGATGACATGCTTCCAAGTATTGGTCGATTTCCTTCAGATTTTCATATTTCTGAGAATAAAGTTTCTTGTAATATTCATTAAGGAGTTTTTGAATTTCTGAGGGATCTGTTATTATTTCATCTTTACCATTTCTGATAGATGAAATTAGAGATTTTATTCTTTTTTTCTTGGTTAGGTTGGCCAAAGGTTTATCTATTTTATTGACCTTTTCAAAAAACCAACCTTTTGATTTATTGATCTGTTCTATAATCCTTTTGTTTTCAATTTCATTTGATTCTGCTCTAATTTTGGTTATTTCTTTTCTTTTGCTGGGTTTGGAATTGGAATGTTCTTCCTTTTCCAGTTGCTTGAGATATCCCATTAAGTTGTTGACTTCCTCTCTTTCCATTCTCATGAGGAAGGCTTGCAGTGCTATAAATTTCCCTCTTAGGACTGCTTTTGTGGGATTCCAGAGGTTCTGGTAACTCGTATCTTCATTATCGTTTCATGTTTACATGGATGGAGCTGGAAACTATTCTTCTTAGCAAAGTATCTCAAGAATGGAAGAAAAGGTATCCAATGTACTCAGTCCTATTATGAAACTAATTTATAGCTTTCATAGGAAAGCTATAATCCAATTATAGCCCAAGAATATGGGGAAAGAGGAGAGGGAAGGGAGGGGAGGGGGAAGGTGGGGGGAGGGAGGGTGATTGGTGGGATCACACCTATGATTCATCTTACAAGGGTACCTGTGAATCTTTCTAAATGTAGAATATAAATGTCTTAACACAATAACTAAGAAAATGGCATGAAGGCTATGTTAACCAGTTTGATGAAAATATTTCAAATTGTATATAAAACAGCACACTGTACCCCATGACTGTGTTAATGTACACAGCTATGATTCAATAAAAATAAAATAAAATAATCTTTGAAAAGAATAAAGTAGGAAAAATCACTCTACATGATATTAAGAGTTACATATAGCTACATAATCAAGATAATATAATACGGACAGAGGGATAAACACATGTATCAATTGAATATCATAGAAAACCCAGGAAAAGATCAAAATCAATATGTTTAATTTTTGGCAAAAGTTTACATGCAAAGCAATTCAAAGAAGGAAAGAAAGTCATTTCAACAAATAGTATAGGAGCAATTGAACATAACTCTCACAAATTAAACAAAAATTAACTCAAATGGATAATGTACTCAAATGTAAAACACAAAACCATTAAAATTTTAGAAATAGATCATAGCTACATAACTATTAATAAATTTAATGTGTAATATAAAAGCTCCTGAGAATTTTTCCGTAAGTTTTTAAAACCATAAAAATTTAGGAAAAAAAAATGAGAAAATCTTCAGGATCTAGAGCTAAGCAAAGAAATCTTATATGCAACACCAAAAGCACAATCCACAAAAGGAGAAATTTGATAAATGTATCAGGAAACTTGATAAATCACATCACATTGAATACATGAAAAGATATTCAATACCATTAACCATTAAGAAAAGCAAAATAGGGCTGGGTGCAGTGGCTCACACCTGTAATCCCAGCACTTTGGGAGAGAGAGGCCAGCAGATGGCCTGAGGTCACAAGTTGGAGACCAGCCTGAGTTAGATCTGCCTCTAAAAATAGCCCGGCATTGTGGTGGGCACCTGTAGTCCCAACTACTCAGGAGGCTGAGGCAAGAGAATCACTTGATCCTAAGAGTTTGAGGTTGCTATGAGCTGTGATGCCACAGCACAGTACCAGTGGGACAAAGTGAGACTCTGTAACCATAATGAGATATCAGTACACAACTATCACAATAAATAAAAAATAGTGACAATATAAATATAAATAGGATGTGAAGAAAGTCCATTACTTCTATATTGCTGGTAAAATGGTACCATCAGTCTGGAAAACAGCTTGGAAGTTTCTTTAAAAACTAACCATGCAATTACCATATAACTCAGAATTGCACTCTTGGGTATTTATTTCAAAGAAATGAATTCTTTGTTCACACAAATACCTATACAGAAATATTCATAGAAGCTTTATTCATAAAGCTTTATTCCAGCCAACAACTGGAAAAAATGCAGAAGTCTTTCAATAGACAAATTATTAAATGAATTATGGTGTATCCATGCATGGATTACTATGCAGCAATAAAAAGGAACAAACTATTGGTACACAAAACAACTTTGATAAGTTTCCAGGGACATGCTGGTAAAATAAAGCCAATCCCAAAAGGTTATATATGGCATAATTCCATTAATACACCATTTTGAAGTAACAAAATTATCGATACAGAAAACAGATTAGTTGTTGTCCCAGGGTAGGGACTAGGGCAGGGCTAGGAGAGGAAGGAAGGTAAGCAAGAGAAGGGATCTCTATAGTAGAAATAGAACTGTTTCATTTCCTGACTATAGTAATGGACACATGAGCACATGTGATAAAATTTTATAGAATCAAATATGCAGACACATGCACACACATGAATACGAGTAAATTGGAGAATTCTGACTTAGACTGGTGGTAGATTATATCAATGTCAATATTCTTTGCAATACTGTATGAGAGTTTTTCCAAGGTGTTACTATTGAAGAAACTGAGTACACTGGATCTCTCTGTATTGCATGTGAATCTGTAATTACTTCAATAAAATTTCAATAAAAACAAAGTTACAAGAATTTAGCAAGAGCAAGCAGGAAGTAATCTAGGTATTCTTTATTCTCCCTTAAAAAGGGACCTATGTTTTCGTTAGCATAAATTCTTAGGAAGTTAAAAGCCTCTCATTTCCCTACTTGTATTTTGTCAGTATCTCCTCTATGAAGAGAAATGTACATAAGGCTTTTAAAAGTACTATAATTTCTAAGTAATAACAGCAGAAATAAAAATAGCTTCAAACACCTTATCAGAGCAGAAAGTAAAGAAGCTAAGGGTCTGAATCAGCCTCCCATATTCTTTCAGCAAAAGATCAAACTTTCAAGAAACAGATTAGGTAAGAATTTTAAGAGGAATTTTTTTCTACTTTTACATTTTTTTTAAGATAATTTGACTCAGTGATTAAAAGTTAGAATAAAAAGGACAAATGGGCAGCGCCTGTGGCTCAAGGAGTAAGGCGCCGGCCCCATATTCCAGAGGTGGCAGGTTCAAACCTGGCCCCAGCCAAAAAATGCAAAAATAAAATAAAATTTAAAAGACAAAGACAAAAGATCAAGGGAAGTAGTAGACTCACTATCCTGGAGTCTAGTACCAAATCTGCTACTGAGTTTAGGCAGAACTATTCAATCTTTTTGCATCTCAATTTCCTGGTAAAAATTAAAGTACTATACCAAACCCCAAGGTCCTTTCCAACTTGAACATATTCTGTGATTCTATGAAATTTAAAATGTGGATAAAGGTATAGTTGATGATGTTTAATCCCATTCCTTCATTAGACTTAATTTAATAAGGTTCTCCACGGTAACTTCAATTGGCAATCCAAGCATTCCCTTCAGCTGTGTAAATGATGCCCCTCATTCCAGCATGCTCGTTCAGGTTTCATTACCAAGTCTCTAAGTGCTAATTAACTTTGAAGCAGCTCTCTAATATGGGCTCCATTGCAATTCATAGCAAACTGCTTCTATCTGCTTCAGATTGTTTTCCTCAATTTTTTTCAGATACACTGAGTGTCATTTTATTGCCATTCCCAAACATTTCCGTTGGAGTTCCTCTTTTATCATTTCCACTGAATGAAAGCATTTTAAAGTGGGGAAAGACTGAAGAGGATATCAATCATATAGTAACTTCAAGACTTCTTAGTTAAGGCCAGGCATGGTGGCTCATGCCTATAATCCTAGCACTCTGGTAGGCCGAGGTGGGTGGGTTGCATGAGCTCATGGATTTTAGATCAGCCTGAGCCAGAGTGAGACCTCATCTCTAAAAATAGCTGGGCATTGTGGCAGGCACCTTAGTCTTAGCTACTCAGGAGGCTGAGGCAAGAGAATCATTTGAGCCCAAGAGTTTGGGGTTGCTGTGAGCTATGATGCCAAGGCATCCTACCAAGGGCAACAAAGTTTTCTGAGGAACCTCCCTACTGTTCTCCATAGTGGTTGCATAAATTTACATTCCCACCAACAGAGTATGAGAGTTCCTCTTTTTCTACATCCTCACCAGCATTCATCATTGCCTGTCCTTTTGATAAAACCCATTTTAACTGGAGTGAAATAATATCTAACTGTAATATTGACTTGCATTTCTCTGCTGATTTACGATGTTGAACATTTTCCCATATGCCTTTTGGCCATACATATGTATTCTTTTGAGAAGTGTCTATTCAGCTTTTTCACTCATTTTTAATTGTTATTTAATTTTTTCCCATTGAGTTGTTTGAGATCCTTATGTATTCTAGTTATTAATCCTTTGTCAGATAGTTTACAAGTATTTTATGCCACCCCTTGACTTTGTTTATTGTTCCTTTGCTGCATAGAAGCTTTTTAACTTGATGTGATCCTATTTGTCTTTTCTTGTATTGGTTATCTTTGCTTTTGAGGTATTACACAAGAAATTATTGCTCAGACCAATGTCTTGGAGTGATTCCCCAATGTTTTCTTTTAGTAGTTTCCATAGTTCAGATCTTAGATTTAAATTTTTAATCCACTTTGATTTGATTTTTGAATATGGCACAAAATAAGGGTCTAGTTTCATTCTCCTCTAAATGGATATCCTGTTTTCCCAGCATCATTTATTGAAGAGACTGTCCTCTCCCCAATGTATGTTATTGGCATATTTCTTGGAAATTAGTTCACTACAGATGTGCAGATTTATTTCTAGATTCCGTAATGTGCTCCATTGATCTATGTCTGTTTTTATGCCAGTACCATGGTGTTTTGATTAATTTGAAGTCAGGTAATGTGATTCCTCCAGTTTTATTCTTTTTTCCCAGGATGGATTTGGTTTATGTGGGTCATTTATGGTTCCATATAACTTTTAGGATTATTTATCTATTTCTGTGAACAATATAATTGGTATTTTGATACGGATTGCATTAACTCTGCAGATTGTTTTGGGTAGTATGGACATTTTAACAATATTGATTCTTCTAATCCATGAGCATGAAATCTCATTCCATTTTGGGGTGTCCTCTTCAAGTTCTTTCAGCAGTGTTTTATAGTTTTTATTATAGAGCTCTTTCACTTTCTTGGTTAAGATTATCCATAGGTAATTTTTTCTTGTTGTAGCTATGGTAAACGGGGTTACTTTGTGGTTTCTTTTTCAGATTGTTTGCTGTTGTCATATAGAAACACAACTGATTTTTGTATGTTGATTTTGTATCCTGAAACTTCTAATAGTATTTTTGGTAGAATCTTTAGGTTTCTGTAAATATAAGAGCATATCATCTGTGAAAATGGTTAATTTGGCTTCTTCCTTTCCTATTTGGATGCTCTTTCTTTCTCTTATCTGATTACTCTAGCTACAACTTCTAGTACTATGTTGAACAGCCAAACCCAACACTTTTAAATGGAACTACATGCCATGAGCATACTGTCAAATGGAATGAGTTGAAGTGCCTGAATGTTTAGCTCAAGTTGCCATTGCTAATTTCCTTACTTGCTATTCAATGATTATATATGAACTCAGGCCAAAACATAAGTTTCAAATAATAATTATTGCCTGGGGACCTTCATTTTTGTCATAAAATAAATAATGGACTTATAAAGCTTACCCACATATTTGTATGTCTTTTTCTGTAATTTATGCCTTAATCCAATTTATAAACAAGAATTATGCCATCTTAGCATAATATCCCATGTGTAAATAACCAAAAGAACTGTAATAATTGGAAATACATGTTTCACTGGGGTTCCTATATAATGGAATATAACTGAGGAAGAATAATAAGCAATAATTATATAAAAGCAGGGAGAAAAGTATCATTACCCTGGATATATTCAGAATCGCTTAGAAATAGTAAAAAAATCTATATCAGTGATTTAGATTTAGCTACTCTGAGTACCTTGGATGTTGGGATTTCTTTAAGTTCTCCAAGTGATTCCAAGATGCAGCAAGTTAAGACTTACTTTACTAAACAAAATATAAAACTCAAGCCTATAATCAATCATATTTAACTGGATATTTAAGGCAAATATTTGAAAGAGACTGTTCTCTAAGCAAAAAGGAATTTTATCAATATAATAAAATATTTTTCACATCTGTAGGTGCATTTTTCCTGATATCAGTAATAACTCCTTTTATCAAGATAATTTAGGTCAAAGAATTGTGATGTACAACACATTTCTTTCTATCTTAGTTTTCAAAAAAAATATGACCTGGACATATTTAATTAAATGCAATAAAAATTGGTTACTCTTAATTGTCAGTGAATTGCTAAAGTTCCATTTTTCAAACAATAACTCTAAGTGTACATGTTTCTAACTGCTAAAAAGTTATGGCTATATTTTATTCTAAGAGCTAAGGCAGAGTAAGACAAGACAGCAGATGGTTCATGGCTTCTCTAAAACTAGATTATGCACACAATATGCACCAATTCTTTTGGCTTTTGTCTCATTACCTATATATGTATCAGTTTAAAGATTAGTTATGGTAATAGCAAGCAAAATCTCTGTACAAAATGTCTAAAACAAAGGTCAGTGTAGCTGAGGAAGTGAAATACATGTCACAAATATAACTCTAGTTCCGTTTACCCAGTATCAACTCACTGATAGCTACTTCCACACAAACCCATGCCATGATGATGGCAACATCATCACTTGAAAACTTGTTAAAAATGTAAAGTATCAGGTTCTACCTAAATATAGAGATTCAGACCTGCATTTTAACAAAACCTCCAAATGATGCACATTTATGTTTACATGACTACTCTGGGTGATTTGTATTCACATTGAAGTCTGCATGACCAGTTTACTGAGTTAGCAAAAGCATGTCTTAAGAAACAGTCTTAAATGTATCTAATTAACATACTCAATACCTATATTTTTCTTAATAGCATTTTAAAGAAGGTTCAGAATGTTTAATTAGTCTAAACCTAAAGGTCAAAAATTAGCATAGTCTTTTTATAAACCTATTCTTTTTATCAACATATTTATAAGGAAGATAATTGTAAGTAATATGGATTAATCTAAAGTTTATTCTTAAATGAAAATATGTTAATAAAGGATATATTCAAAAGTTTGTGTACAATATATTCTTAATCTTAAAATAAAAAACATTTTAGTAAATTGCTACATTTGGTAAATTTGGCAAATTATCCATTTGATGAAATAGTCACTTGACCAATTAGCATTGGGAAAAATGTTATTTGGTAAGTTGATTTCAAATGGGTGCTACTCAGCATAGTAAGTCTATCTGTATTTTGATTACAATTCTCTTCACTGTGGTTTTAACAACCATGTAAATAGTCTGGTAATTATTCAGGCAATAATAAGTAGGGTTAAGAGGAAACCTGGATTTGAATACTAGGTCCACTCCCTTCATGGTCCTGATTAAGTTATTTAACTCTTTAAGACTCTGTTTTTCTAGTCCAAAAGGCTGTTGTAATAATAATACACCAGTCTCTAGTATATATTAATCACTCACTAATTCTAAATTTCTATCATTTTTGTCATTCTATAATCATAAATTTTTAATTTGATTTCAGATGAACAAAATAAAATGAGCAAAAGTCATATTGCTATTCTTCATTTTATTTCCCAACATAGAGAAATGCTTTAATCCACTTATCCAGAAAAAATACTGGCAAATATGATTGATGACATGGGTCCTTTATCTTGTTTTGAATTTCCTTGATCTGTATCAGTGAATTCCTGCTCCAGATGCAACATCTACTTTTCTAGGAGACTGTCAATCATGCTACAATGCAGAGGGATGAGAGTACTGCTTGACTATTAGTATCCAATGACAGAAACTCCTACAGAGTCTTAGCAAACAGGAGAATAGGTCCAAATGGATAAATGGTTTAAGGTGTGACAGGTGTGATTGCAGTACAAAAAGGATTTTCTTGGAAAATTTTTATGAATTCAAGTTAGTGAAAGACAATTTTGGCAGTTTCCATGTCTTTTTAACAGAGAAAAAGTCAAGCAGATAAGACAATTCAAATTATCTATAACAATTTATAATAAAACCAATTCATTATCAGTATTTTCTTAGATGGTAAAATAGTGAAATGAGATTTTTCTATCACGAGGAAATAAAATTCTCACCCTTTTCAGATAGCCTACAATATAGTAAGATCTGCAGTTGGTTTTTAATTCAAAGTAAATTATATAGATTTAGAGAACTGACTGATACCCCTATTCACATAATTTCTTTACAGTATGCCAAATCCAGGTCAGGAGAACGGATTCCAATTCATGTTTACTCTTTGCTTGGTAACTTACATAAGGCATATAATTTAACCTCTACAATGGCCCCATGAGGTAGATGTTATGTATTGATAAGTAATTTAAGATTCAGGGAGGTTAAATGACTTGCCTAGGGAAACACAGCTGGAAAATGAAAAGCTGAGCTTCAAACCCAAATTTCTCTGCCTCTCATGTCCATGCTTTTTGTAACACCTACACAGCTCTCAGGGTATAAAGAGAAAGCCCATTTCACTCATCTTGTAGGGAGGGGAAATCATTAAGAGTTTGAGACCATCACCAGTTAACACTGTGACTTTAAGCAAATATATATTATCTCTACTTCTTCATCTAGAAAATTAGAAGTTAGTATAAAAAATCTTTAAAGTCTTCTGCCACTCCTAAAAGAAATGTCATGTTCTGTGGCCTGGTATGCAGAACACAACTCTGTAAGTTTTGCTCATTCATCACTCAATCATTGATTGATTCATTCATTCATTCATTTAAAATTCATCACTCATTTATTGTAAAATGCATTTAGCAACAGTGTTTATTAAATACTCAGATTGTTTTTACATGTGTCTCCATACAGAAATCATTTGTGCTCAAAGAATTTTTTTTGAGCAGAGTCTCACTCTATTGCCCCAGGATTGAGACCCGTGGCATTAGCCAAGCTCACAGCAACCTCAAACTCTGGGTTCAAGTTGTCCTCCAGCCTCAGCCTCCTGAGTAGCTGGAACTATAGGTGACTGCCACAACAGCCAGCTAATTTTTGTATTTTTGATAGAGACAAGGTCTTGCTCTTGCTCAGACTGGTCTCAAATTCCTGAGCTCAAGTGATCCTCCTTCCTAGGCCTCTCAGAGTGCTAGGATTATAGGTGTGAGCCATAGCAACCAACCCCAAAGAATTTAGGAAATCTAAAAATATTTAGGAAAATGCCAATCTGGTTGGAGCCTGTCTTGACTTCGTTTTTAGCTACCAAGTACACATAGAGCTAACTACAGGAAATTGGGTTATTTATTAAATCCTATGGTACTAATGAAGCTGGTGATACACTAGCTCAGAATAATAATAGTAACAATAAGAACTACCAATTATTGAAGGCCTATTTGAAGGTAGATGCATATTTTAATGGCTTATGCATCAAATATTTTTTGTACATATATTTTATAGATACTTATTTATTAAAGGAGTTTGAAAAAGGTAATGATACAGAAGGTAAAAACTATTACAGTTTCAAATGTGCTACAGATTCTGTCTTGTTTAGTGCCATTTCAAAAAAGAAGTATTAGTTATAATATGTGACAAATGATGTATCAATTTGGCAATGCTTTACCTCTATTGTCAATTCTCTTATGATTCCACTGAAAAATTTTCATACATTTTATAGATAAATTTTTCCAGTGATATACTAAAAGCCATTAATAATTGACAATGCCAATTTTGCTGAACCCCCAAAACTATAGCCTTGAGTAAATTCATTTCTAAGAAATAGACAGCCTTGGAGTCAGGTGAAGAGAGTTGCTCTTGTTTCATGTCAAAATATTTTAAATTTGAAGCTGCTATCTCATTCCCTTGATGAAACAGCAGTCAGCCAGTTCCTGCCAAAAAAAGAAAAAAAGTAATTGCAAGCACCAACCAACATGGCATTAAACATTGCACATGGTAGAACTGAAGATTTGCTACTCACGGAGTGCGTAGGATAAACAGTGTACCTGTGTTAACAAATTTCAGGGTTTCAAAGTAATGATTAAAGCTAATTGAGTGTAAAAAAAATGGATACTATGTGAAACTAAAGGCAGATGGAAGAGATATTTCTTAAATTCTCATTGTAAAAAATAATTCATGAAAAGGAGGACATATGTAGAAAAGTTTCAGCTAAAGCATATGTTTTCTTTCAACAAAATATGTCTCAATGTACACTTGAAGACCTTGAATATGTTTATCTTGTGTTGCTTACCAAAATAATGGTCACATATACCAGGCCAACTACATGCATAAACAAAGCAGGGAAATATAACTATTATAGACCTAGATCTCTCTCTCCAAAACTTTTTTCCTACTAACCTAGCAACGGCTTGAAATTACAATTCGCCCTTTGAGTTAAAAAAAATGTTTCTCTTCCATGGAGTACCTGTCAACACACGAATACTAAGACATCAAAATAGTAAATCTCTAATAGTTTTTAGTCTATAAAATGATGTGTCACATTGTTACATTAAGACACTGGACACAAAATGAGTAAGGTCAGACAAGATATAAGACCTGGTCCAAGAGCTGCAAGCCACAGAGTGTTATATAACAGACAGACTCCAGAAAGAAAGAGGAAAGCATGAGGACCCACTTTCTCAATGGTAAAGGAGAGGCCTAAAAAGAAAGAAGGAAAATGGAGAAAAATTGTGCCTATATTTTAATTTTGACTCAGGGAAACACTGGTGATTTCTACTTGGATGCATTCAGATCACTATATTCTGCTTTGCACATTTTTAAAATTTAAATTTTATCATTTGAAAACCCTGTCCTTTCAAATTTATCAGGATGAGATGCAGAATGAATACTGCATCCTTTTTATTATTATGATTATGTAGGTAACTAGGGGAGTTGCTTGTTCAGAAGAAAGATGACATGTAACATGGCAAAGCTACTGTCTGAGAAGAACTGAGAATGCCCACTGGCAGTAGTTTATTTTCTCAGTCATTCAAGGGCACTAATGGGAATGTCTCTTGCTCTTGAGTAACCAACCCTTGGAGCTCTCTATAAGCAGTTTTCAGTGGTGTATCAGTTGGAACTCTGAAAGGGACATCAGACTCAATACTTCCCTTTAAGTTCTATCCACAGATGACTGATGTGTTATCGAGGATACTAACAGAATACTTTCAGTTAATTGGAGGTATTTTAAATTTGCCTAATAGGCTTTGTTTGATTCTTATGGAAGGCTTTGTCTTGTGTGTGTGGTTTTGAATGGTTTTCTACAACTAATGAAACATAAAATGACCTGTTTTAGCCATGGTTGCTGCTACCAAGGCATCTTGGATAAACAACACAAGAAGTTGTACTGAGGAAAAGTATGTATGAAGGGAAACAAAGGGTAGCAAGCAAGGGGACGTAGGAAATGTATACCAAGATTAGAAGTGACTATCTTTTGTTGAAAAAAAAAAATCCACAGATTGGGCAGCACCTGTGGCTCAGTGAGTAGGGCACCGGCCCCATGTACCGAGGGTGGCGGGTTCAAACCCGGCCCTGACCAAACTGCAACCTAAAAAATAGCTGGGCATTGTGGTGGGCGCCTGTAATCCCAGCTACTCGGGAGGCTGAGGCAAGAGAATCACTTAAGCCCAGGAGTTAGAGGTTGCTGTGAGCTGTGTGACACCACAGCACTCTACCAAGGGCAACAAAGTGAGACTCTGTCTCTACAAAAAAAATAAAAAAAATCCATAGATAATGAAGATATGAGTTTTGCAGAATATCTTCAATATAAGCAAACAAGTAAAATTGTTAAGCCATTAATTTAAAAAGTTACCCTCTAAAAGTAAGTGAGTACCCAGAGGTTCAGCAGTCAGTAGTACATAGTTTCTAGCCTCTAGAATAGCAGGTGCTCCACTGCGACCACCTCTTCTTTCCTTTTCTTTCCTAAATATGTGGGTTTTATTTGACGTATATGAACTAGGGGTAGAGAATTTGTGAAACAAATAAAATTGATAGCTCTACATTTTTCCTCTTACTTATTTTTCAGTCATCTTGAATTAAGAATGTCAGGGAGTTTGGCCACTTCTTTGTCCCATATAGATTGGGAATTCAATATGCCAGTATGGGGGATATTGGCCCAGACTGCTTTGAGAGAAGGACATTCCATGAACACTTGTTATCATATGCCATTTTATTCATGTTTTAATTTAAAAGGGAAGTGAGTTCTTACTTCCCATGTTTATATTGAAAACAATTGCCCAGTCTTCCATTTGATTTCCAAATAACCCATGTCTTAGATCAGTTTCTCTAGTAGCAGTCTGACATAAAAGTTCTTGTGTAAGTGACATACTGTGGGAGTATTGTCAAACGAATCCTCTAAAGGCATGAAAGAGTCAAGACAGGGCAGAGGAAGAGCTAACCAAATATGTGCTTTCAGCCGGAGATGAAGTTCTGTTGATTCTATGGATAGTTTCAAAGCTTGGATATCATATTGGGACAAGATGGCCAGATTTTGGTACCCCATACCCCACAGTTTCAGTGAGTCATTGCCTGCAGGCTGTCCCTCACCCCTTAGGGTGGGATGCTGGTCCCCTTGGCAAGGCAGTTCCCCTCTACCAAGACCAATTCCTTTCACATAAGAAAGCAGCTGTGAGTCTTTAGCTGCTGACATTCACGGGAGCTAGGGATTGGGTGCATCAGTTCAGTAAAGAAAATGTAGGTGAGGCAGTATCTACCATAAACCTTTTAACTCTAAAGCCAGACAACTAGATGAAGGTAAGGGTTTAGAGCAGTGAGGACAGCCCCATTAAAGGAATCCTTTTGGACTAGTGCTATTACCTCATTTCCAGGACTCTTATTTAGAAAACTTTCTGACCTAATTATAATATGGTATTTTCCTATTAATCACATCTCTCTGCAGCTCATGCTATAGAAGGGGTTCTCAACTGTAATCCCACAGGTATAATATAATTTTTTTTGCAGCTTTTGGCTAGGGCTGGGTTTGAACCTGCCACCTCCAGCATATGGGGCTGGCGCCCTACTCCTCTGAGCCACAGGTATCACCCGTATAATATAATTTTAATATAAATATAATATACTTATAATATAAATTTGAACTACTCTCCATAGCCCTATGAAATGAAAGCTAAATAAACATATGAGAATATGCTTTGATATCTTTTTTACACTAAGTTATAAGAGCAAAAAGTTTAATTGAAAGTGATAGATTGACTTTCCATTAAAGCAAATTGAGGTAGACCACTTCTAAGTTGGTCCCAAATTATCCCTGCCTTCTTTTATCTATGCTCTATATTGAAAGTGAACTATACCTAGTGACTCACTTCTAATGTATGGAATATCAACAAAAGTGATGGGGTGTCAATTCTGAAATTAGATTTCATAAAGATTTTTAGCTTCTATCTTGCTCTCCCTTTCTCATTCTCTTGCTTGCTTCCTTGCTTTCTTACTTTCAGGGAATACTGCTACCATGTTGTAACTACTTTATTAAGAGGTTCACTTGGCAAAGAACTGAGGGAAGGAGGCCTCTGGCCAACAGCTGGTGTAAAACTGAGGCCTCTTGTCCAATGGCTCTTAACGAACTGAATCCTGCCAACAACCACTTGAGTGAGGTTGAAAGCAGGTACTTCCACAGTTGAGCCTTAGGATGACTAAAGTCCTTGCCAACAGCTGGATTGTAGCCTTGCGAGAGGCCCTGAGCCAGATCACTTAGCTAAGCCCTGCCCCAGATTTCTGACCCACAGAAACCATGAGACAACAAATATTGTTTTAAGTCAGGTAATGTGATGCTGGTTCCACAGGAAGTTTAGGATTATTTTTTCTAGATCTATAAAAAATGACATTGTAATTTGATGAAAATTGCATGGAATCTGTAAGTTACTTCAAATTATATGACACCTACAAGGCTATAGTAACTAAAACAGCATGGTACTGGTAAAAGGTAGAGACATAGACCAATGGAATAGAATAGAGAATGCAGAATTGAAACCATATAGCTATAACCAAATGGTTTTTAAAAAAGCAGACAAAAACATATACTAAGGAAAGAATACTCCATTCAATAAATGGAAAATTAGAGAGTCACATGCAGAAGAATGAAACTGAATCCCCATCTCTCACCATACACAAAATTAACTCAAGATGGATTAAAGACCTAAGTATGAGACTAGAATCCATAAAAATTCTGGAGGAAACCATAGGAAAAACTATTCTAGACATTAGTCTAGACAAAAAATTTATGCCTAAGACACCAAAGGCAAATATAGCAACAACAAAAACAAGTAAATGGGGCTTAATCAAATTAAAACGTTTTCTGCACAGCAAAGGAAGTAATCAACAGAATAAATAAACAAACCTACAGAATGGAAAATAAAATTCACAGACTATACATCTGACAAAAAACTAATACCCAAAATATACAAAGAAGTCAAATAAATTGCCAAAAAAAAGTAACTCCATTAAAAAGTGGGCAAAAGGCACGAACATAGTTTTTTTTTTCCAAAAGAAGACATACAAATAGCCAACAAATATGTGAAAAAATGCTCTTCACCTAATAGTTACAATGTAGGGGTATGTGGCACACTTTCTGGGTGAAGAGCTCAACTACAACTTGGACTTTACCTAATAAACAATGTAATCATATATACTCTTATATTAATTTGAAATTAAAAGAAAGAAAGAAGATGCTTAATATCACCAATCATCAGGGAAATGCAAATTAAAACCACAATGCGATTTCACCTTACCCATGTTAGAATGGCCATTATTTAAAAAAAAAATCAAAAAACAACAGATGTTGGTATGGAAGTAGTGAAAAAAGAAAACTTACACACTATTTGATAGACTGTAATTAGTAAATCCTCTATGGAAAACAGCATGGAGATTCCTCAAAGAACTAAAAGTAGACTTACCATTTGATCTAGTAATCCCACCACTGGGTATCTACCCAAAGGAAAAGAAGTCATTTTATCAAAAAGACACCTTTACTCAAATGTTTATCACAGCACAATTCACAATCATGAATATGTGTAATCCACCCAAGTGCCCATCAGTTCATGACTGGATTAACAAAATGTGGTATATGTATAACATGGAGTACTACTAAGCCATAAAAAGGATGAATTAATATCATTTACAGCAACTTGGATGGAACTGGAGACCATTCTCCTCAGTGAAATAACTTAGGAGTGGAAAAACAAATACTACACGTTCTCACTAATAAGTGGGAGTTAAACAATGAGTACACATAGTCATAAAGTGGTGTAAAGGATATTGGAAACTAAGAAGGGAGGAGGATGGGAAGGTGGTAAGGGATAAAAACTTACCTATTGGGTACAAGGTACACCATTCTGGTGACAGGTATACTATTCTCATGACAGATACACTAAAAGTCCTAACTTTAGCATTATACAATTCATCTATATAATAAGGACACTTGTTATATTCTGAAATAAAAATTATTTTAAAAATTAATAATAAATAAATACATAAACATTTTAAGGCGCTGATTTGGGGAGTAAACTTTTTATGCAGCCACTCATAACTAATATATAAGAGTTCAATAATTTTTTTCTGTTGTGTACTTTTCTAAATTCCTTCTTCTAATCTTCAAATGAATAGGTACTTCACAGGTATTTTTTGCTGATGGTGACATAAATGTTGACAGTGATTGACTATCTGGATTTAAATTTCCAATATATTTTTTATAAGGAGTACAGGAGTTTCATGTAAATGTGTGAAGAAGGAGTGTAAATTTCAAAACATGAATTGTCAGGCCTCAAATACAAATAAACGCTGTGTTCTTTTATGCCATCTTAAATTCCAGTGACTATAGTTTGTATTATTTCATCTTTTGAGCATCAATGATGATACGTTCATTTTTTTCAAAGACTAAGGTATGAACTAGTAAGCATTTTCACGATGGCCAAAACAATCAAATATTATAGGAAAAGGAAATAAGCAAAAATAAATCTAAGAGGCTAAAAAGTAAAGTAGCAAGTAGACTATTTATAATTCTTACCAACTATCTTTAAGTTGTCTATCACCATATGGCAAACAGATATGAGGCCTTGTGATATTTTGAAAATTCTTTTTGAGGTATTTTTTCAAGCACGATTCATGAAAGTTAGCTTGATCCTTAACAATAATGAGAATAGGCTTTTCGAATTACTTTGGAATTTCTCTAATCCTGGATTCAGCCATTCAAGAGACAGATGTGGATGTAGTCAACAATAGCCTCTAGCTACAGAGCTCAGACCTGGCTACTAGATTATTTATTCCCCTTCCTGCACATTCATTCCAAAATCAAACAAATGAAAATGCCTAACCTTTAAGAAATGGATTCCAGAATTGAAAGTGCTCACACATAGATTATCTCTTCCTAGTCCCTTAGGCGGTGATTCTACTGGTTTTAAAAGCCACCTTTTTTAGTGGCTTTCAAATGGCAAGAAGTAAGTTCTGTTTGGTAACTTTATAATTATTTCTGACAGAATGTTCTACTATAAAATGAAATGATTAAATAGGCAGGCAATCTAATGCCACTTTGGAAATTTTCTACAAATAAAGTGGGTGCTTCACTCATTCACTCAGCAAGCATTCCTTTGAAAACCATTATGTCTAGGCACTAGAATTATCAAAGATTAAAAATATTTAAGTAGATAGCTATGATTTTAAGTATGTAGAGGTATGCACAAGTACTCATACAACACTGAAGGAGAAGCCTTATTGAATGAGAAATAATTACGCAGGTAAATGTTGGTGAAGATCCAAATAAAAGCATTTTGGTGTTGGTGGAGAATTGAGAACATTGCTCCAGAAAGAATGGACAGCATGAGTTAAGATTCAAAAGCAAAGAACAGTATGCTATGTTCCAGGAATCCACACCAAACCAGAAAACACAAAATTGCTTAGCAACCTTGGGAAACAACTTTCACCAATTACCAAAGAAGAACTAAAATTTTACACCAAAACCACTCCTTTTACTCTATTTATCTTTTATAGTTTATGTTGAAATTTATTATATGAAGAAATATACATAATCTCATATAATTCTGAGTTTTCAATAACTCCTTGTTATATCCATAAAGCCCTGAATTACAAAACAGCTGCAAAATTGTTGATTGATATCTAGATTGGATCACCCTTATTTGAATCTTTCAATTATGAATATGCAGCACTTAAAGGCCCAAACAAGGTAAACATCACCCATTGGAGAATTTTCTTCAGCAAGAGTTTTATTATTGTTATTATTATTTAGGGGTATGCTATAAATTATCTGGGATTTTTGCAAGAATTTTCTTTACCCTACCCCAAAATATCATCATTCTACTCAAGTGATATACTGTTCTAAGGCAGAGACTAACAATTCTACTCCCAAAATAAGTCCTTCGCTATTTGATTAGTTCTCTAATAGCATTAATTATATTACAGGCTTTCAACTTTTAGGTCACACTTGGCAATGTTGTGATGGGGACTGATTCTCACTGTCCTTGAATGTGGCCTAGAGAAATGCCAAGAAATGGAAGACAGTACAGAAAGAGCTAAACTAAGTAAAGTTAAAATCTCCCAAATTTAGTGTTTGTTTGTAGAAATTTCTCTATTTTTATCACTATTCAAAAACGTTATTTATAACCAATTTAGTGAAAGAATGATTTAACACATTTTCTTTTTTATTATTCATGAGCCTTCTAGTAATTAATTTTTCTGCTGGAAAAAGATTTCATCATTAGTTTAAAACATTTTACCTGTAGATGGCAACTCTGTGGTATTTTAAATGGGCTTCCTTTAAAAGCAGTTTTAAAATATAGAGGTTTTAGTTCTTCTCCACATTTTAATAAGAAAAGGAGTCCATGCACACTTTAATAACTTAAGGTTTAATTTGATTACTAGTACATTTTATGAAACAAAAAATAAAACAAAAATAGTACTGGGTTTCTTTCTCAATATTCACAAAACTTATTTTCCTTGAATTGAAGATGCCAAGTGCATATTTCTGGTCTTTTCATTAATCTGTGATGGTTAAGTTTATAGAAAACAAATACTGCCAGCAAGTGAATGCACATTTGCATAATTCTCTCAGTAACTCATAGAAATGAATGAAAGAAACCAAAACTAAGAAAAAAAATTCATTCAAAATAAAGCAATGAAATCCCCCATAATCCCCTAGTCACTTATTTCAAAGAAATAATCTCTCATATACAGTACAATTTAGGTTGGGGGGAGGGGTTACAATAAAATTTGAATCAAACTAAAGAAGGAGTCTAAACCTGATGAATAGTATAGGGTGAAGTTATCAGGTAGTAAGTGAAAAACTACTGAAGAGCAATACCAAAATTCCTGAACCTAAAAATGAGGGCTAAGGAATGTTGGCAGGCCACAGTGGAAGCATTCCACTGGGAGCCAGTTTCCACACAGCAAGATTATAGGGGATGTTGAGCTAAAGGAAAGTCTACCCTGTGGTTATATGACTTCTTTTTTTCCATATTCTGCTTTAGCCAATTTGAATAGCCCAAATAGCAACGTGCTAGCCAGGTGAAATAGAGTTAAGGTGAAGAGAGATGACAATAATCTTGTGGACAAAACACATATCTACTTAATAAAGTTCACTGAGCAGAGACAAATAATATCAAACAAACAGCTATAAAACAAAAACAAATGTCTTTGAACATAAAGTCCTCATACAAGAACCTAGGAAAACAAAATTCTCTTCTCTATTTTCCACCCCTCTCAAATAGCACCAAATAATATTCTGGAAAAGAGAGTAGAAGACCCCCTGAATTTGGTGAGGAACCATTTGAATTACAACTAGGGATTGTTTTCTGCCATAGCTCACCAGCCCTGCTTTTCAGACAGCTGAATGACTATCTCCCTAAAATACATACCTCTATGTTCAAGTTGCAACAGGATGCTTCAAGTAGTGCCCAGGAAAAGATAGTAGGGTCAGACAAAATAATCTATAATATTTTCCAGTGACTAAACATCTTGGGTACTATGGTGCCTTTAATAGAAATATAATGAGCTAAAAAGAGTACTGTAAAAATTTTTCAAAAGTACTGCAAAAAACAAATTATACATATATAAGAGAAATAATTATTCAAGGGCATAAGTAAAATGGATAAAAACAGTTTTTCACTATTATAGGAATACAAAATGAATTATTTAATATAAGAAATCCAAAGAAATATACCAATTATGAAAATGGATGTTGGTGATGCCTGCACAATATTATGAATGTATTTAATGCCAATGAACTAGACACTTAAAATGATTAAGGTGGTGAATTTTCTGTGTGTTTTACCACAGTAAAAAATTGGGGAAAAAATGATATTAAGAAAATATCAGTATTGATATTGACCTAGATTGTTTCAAAGAAGTTGATATCTTTAAGAAAGAAATTGAAGAGGAAACTAAAACCATTGGAGAACAAAAATCATATTATAAATCAATAATGTACAGAAAAGACAATAAATCATGGACATGTGAATTTACCCTACGACTGCAAGACCAGCTTAACATTACTGGATTGGTTTACATTTTCATCTCATTAGATGTAAAAAACATGCAAACATGTATGTTAACATTTCATATCTGTTTAAAATAAAATCTCTAAGCCAAGGGTTAAGAAAAAAGTGTGCTTTAAAAACAAACTATAGCAAGCATCATATTAAGTGGTAAAATAGTAAATCACTTCCTATCATTTCAAGAACAAGAGACAGATGCCTGTTATTACTTTTCTCTATTTAAAATTGTACTAGAAATTTTAGTCAACACAATAAAACCAGGAAAAGAAATAGATATATTAAGGATTTGGCAAAGAATCATAATAATTGCCAAAATGCCTATTATAATAACCAAATAAAAATGATCTCCAAATTATAAGAATAAAAGAGTTTAACAAAGTAGCTGCTTTTAAGGTTAGTGCATAAAAAGTAACAAAATATATGTATATAAGGTAGGAATAAAGCTAACAAAAGTCACAGAAGATAGATATTTTATATCTGAGTAAATTAAGATAATATTCATGGACAAGATGACTCAAAATTTTAAATGTTAATTCTCTTTATGTTGAGTCATAAGTTCAATGAAAGTCCAAAAAAAATTAAAAGTAGGTGTTTTTAAGGCGGTGCCTGTGGCTCAAAGGAGTAGGGTGCTGGTCCCATATGCCGGAGGTGGCAGGTTCAAACCCAGCCCCGGCCAAAAACTACAAAAAAAAAAAAAAATTAACATTAGGTGTTTTTATTTGTAGAACATAAGAAGTTTATTCTAAAATTTAAATGGAAGATAAAAAGGCTAATAACTCCAAAAACAGACAAAAACTCCCCAAAAGGAATATATTAGAAGGTTTATCCAGGCCAGGTTTAGTGGCTCACACATGTAATCCTAGCACTCTGGGAGGCCAAAGAGGGTGGATCCTTTGAGCTCAGGAGTTCCAGCAGACCCCTTCTCTACTAAAAATAGAAAAACTAGCCAGACATTGTGGCTCATGCGTGTAGTTCCAGCTACTGGGGAGGCTGAGATAAGAGAATCTCTTGAGCCCAGGGGTTTGAGATTGTTGTGAGCTATGATGCCTTTGCCCTACCTGGAGGCAACAGAGACGCTTGTCTCACATAAAAAAAAAAAAAAAAGGTTTATCCTACCAAATATCAATACTTCTTATGAAGCTACACTAATTTAAATATCATGACATTGGTTCAGAGACAAACAAATAGAACAATGGAACAGTACAGACTCTCACATACACAGAAGCCTATTTGATAAAATGTTATGTGAGGTTACTGGGAAAAGGAAAGCTTTTAATAAATGCTACTAGGGTAATTAGTTATGCATATAAAATATTAATTTAGACATTTTACATATACCTTATGTAAAAGTCAATTCCTAACAGAGTAAATCATTAAATAGGAAGGAAAAATTTTATACTTTTAGGAAAAATACACAATATTATGATCTGGGATGAGGAAGAATTTCTTAACTAAGAAAAAATAATAAATCCTAAAGGAAATATTAATGAATTTTATTACACCAAAATGAAATATCTTTAATAAGAAGATACCAATACATAAGTTATCTTCCACAACTAGAAGATAATTGCAATACATATAAGGGATTGCAACAGTGACAAAGGATTAATAATAAGAATATTTTAAAAGCCCTCAAAATATGAGTAAGAAAAAAACAACAACCCAAAAGAAAATAGAAAAAAGTTCTGAAAAGACATTTTACCAAAAGAGTAAATATGAAAAATATTTGAAAAACAGCTCTTCAAGAAAATAAAAAGGTTAATCACAAGAATATACTATTTCATTTTCAAGAGATTGGCAAAAATCAAAATTTTTGACAACACCAGTGTTAGCAAGTAAAATAAAGAAAAAAGTTTTTATATTCTACTAGTGAAATGTGAATTGATGAGATACCTTTGAAAAAAATAACTTGACCTTATCTGGTAAATTGGAGATACATGTATGTCTTATAATTTAATAATTCCACTCCTAGATAATTCAATAGAGAAACTCAAATTTGCATAAGTAAATATGTTTAACAAAGTTCTTAATGACACAATAAAAGCAACCCAAGTATTTCCACAGTACAATGAATGAACATATTGTGGTGCATTCATACAGTGAAATGGTATAGAATACTATAATTGACTCAAGTGAATCTAAAAAAAAAGTTACTCAATGAAAAAAAACAAGATGCAAAAGGACCCATGATAAACAATAATTAAGTTATTATTTAATGTTCAAAAACCAGTAAAACCAAGCGTACCTTTTTCAGGAGTTCCTATGCGTTTGAAAAACCTATTGAAGAACAGAGGAGTTATAAACTCAAAATTCCTTATAGTGGGTACTCTTGGTGGGGGTGGTAAGACGATATGACTTATGTTTACAAAAGGGCACAGAGAAGGTTCCAAAGTACTGGTAATAATGTTTCTTAAGTTGAGAGGTCAGTACAGGGTTCATTTTACTATAATTTTTTAAGATTATATATGTATAGTAGATATTAGATATTCCTGTATTATTATAATGTTTTGTGATCAAAGTATCTTTTTAAAACTCTTCTGATTTAGTTAGAAGTTAAATAAGGAGTAAGCAGTATCTACATAAGAAAACCATAAAACTGCAAAGAGATGTAAGAAAGATTCACCAAATGGAGAATCATACTTTTTCCTCAGTTAGAATGGTTCAACAATGATATTAGTTCTGATCATATAAATCCAAACATTTAATGAAACTCAATCCCAGGGCGGCGCCTGTGGTTGAGTGGGTAGGGCACTGGTCTCATATACCAAGGGTGGCAGGTTCAAACCCAGCCCCAGCCAAACTGCAACAACAACAAAAAAAAAATAGCCAAGCCTTGTGGTGGGCGCCTGTAGTCCCAGCTACCCGGGAGGCTGAGGCAAGAGAATCACCTAAGCCCTGGAGTTGGAGGTTGCTGTGAGCTGTGACACCACAGCACTCTACTGAAGGCAATAAAGTGAGACTCTGTCTCTAAAAAAAAAAAAAAAGAAAGAAAGAAAGAAACTCAATCCCAAATAATTGTAAAGTACATCTAGAAAAATAAAACTTGTGAAAATAACCAGGAATTTTCTAATTATAATATTGAAATATATAAGGAGGCATTTATTCTACAAAAATATAAAATTTAATACGTAGCTTGTTAATTAAAAAAGTATTTTACTGACATAGAATAGTCAAAATAGAGGAGGAGGAGGAATCATAGAGTTTTCTCCATTTGGTGAATCTTTCTTATGCCTCTCTGCAATTTTACAGTTTTCTTATGTAGATACTGCTTACTCCTTATTTAACTTACTTCTAACTAACTCAGAAGAGTTTTAAAAATACAAAATACAAAGAGTATTTCTTTGACATAGAAATAGACCAAGATATGAAATGAATAAATTGATTAGACCTAATATCTATAAGAATTTAGCACATAAAACTGGTGGAATTTCAAGCATATGGGAAAAACATGAATTTCTCAATAAATGGAGCGGGAAATGGATAGAGAAGTGAAAAGGAAAATACATGTTAAAATCTTTCTTAAATTAAAATAAACTCAACATGAATAAAATATTTAGACATAAAAATACATAGCATAAAGATACTTGAAGAAAATGTAGAAGAGCTTTCTAATTTTGAGGTGGTACTAATAAAAGTATGATTACAGGTGTAAAAAAGAAACAAATTGGAAAATATTTGTAACACGTATATAAGACAAAAACTTTTGCAAACTAACAGAAAAATAGAAATGACAGCTATTAATAAATTGGGCAAAAGATATGAATAGGTAATTCACCAGAGAAAAAATAGAAAATGGTTAATAAAACCACACTAACAATAAAAACAAGCTGTATTAAAATAAGAGTTTCCTTTCACTAACCAGATTAGTCAAAATTCAAATGCATAATAATACCTAGGAATGACAAGTATATGGAGAATGAGGTACTCTCAGACACTGTTGTTAGGGGGTTTAAATTAGTACAAGGTTTTGGGCAGTAATTCAAAATTTTCTATAACACTGCAAAATATGTATGACTCGTGACCAAGTAATTCTACTTTTAGAAATTTTTCTATAGAACTCCTGCAGAAGTATACCAAAATGTGTATAATACATATTGCAACATTATTATTGTGATAAATTAATGCCCAATAATGGGAAAGGGTAAATAAATTATGAAACACATATATTATAATATTGTATCATCATTAAGTACAAAGAATGAGGCATAGCTACATATACTGATACGGAAATCTGTCTTCCATGAAATATTAGAATTTCACTTGTATATGCATTATACACATACACCTGTCATGCCATGTGATACATACATGTTTACGGATATGAAAATCAAGTTGTTCAGAACTCCAACGACTAACCTCCCTCCATGAAGGGAGGAAGGCTGAGAGAAACTGAGGAAAATCAAGTCAGAAAAATGAAATCATGAAACAATGACAGCCAGAAAAAATTCTCCCCCAGACTTCTAGGATAACAAATATCCTAATTGTTTTAGTCAGCTTTAGTTTGGTCTTCCATACTTTCCACCAGAAAATGCCTAGCCACCATGGCTAGTTTATCAACACAGCTCTAAACAGTGGCATGGCAATTTAGAATAAATTGATGGGATATTTTGGTGTTTTATGCACATGGCCTCAGAGGAGCTTTCTCAGATTAAGGAACTCTGAGAGACAAAATGGAAAATGAATTCTATGATACTGTATTCTTCATATTTTTCCCATAGGAAATAAAATTAAATTAAATTAAGACAAATCTCTTAGATTCAGACATCAGGTAACATGATTCATATTCTAAAACAAAAAGTTATTACTTCTGAAATAGAAGAAACATTACTTGTTTGGTGGAAAAGATTTTTAATATTAGGGCTTTTTTTCCTTTTCAAATTCATTTTGCTCAATATAACACATCAAACTTTATATCAGTGACATTTTGAAATCTATATATCTGAGATTGGTTTCCACCAAAAAAGTAGCATCTGACACATGATTTGCATGTAGATAGTTTATTTTGGAGATATGGAATGGCTGAAATAGAGAAGGATGGAAAACCAATGAGAGATTACCTTACTGAGCTAGGTACTACTGTGGATAACTTGGGCTCAAGCCACTGGGGACCCTGCCAGAAACCAGAATGTGCCTCAGATTTATATCTTCAAGGCCTTCTTGAGCTTCCCTTCCTTCAACTACAAAATGAGAATTTGTTCTTTTCATAGATTCTAAAATCTCATACAATTCTAAAATTCGTACTTCTAACACAAATGCTGCTTTGATTGATGAAAAACAAAACACCAAAATTCATACAGTGTGAGTAATTTTATTCATGTATTTTGAAATATATCCCCAAACTTCTAGAATATCATTAATATAATAATGCACACTGGGAAATGCAGTTGGAAAAGAACTTCAACTTACCAGAGTTTTTTTTCCCCCTATTTTATTATAAAGAATCTACTATGCTCAGACAGTGCTGGGAAAAAAGCCCAAATGACTGAAGTTATAGCTGAGAATCGCTGACCCTTCAGTTGAAAATGTTTGGCATATTTTCACTCTGCCATTAAATATTTCATTATATTTTAGCTATAAATTGAATCAGCCATAATATGTGGAATCAAAAGAAAAGAGGAGAAATCAAACTGGTATGTCTAAAACAAGAATTTGCTAGAGTGATTCAGAAGACTAGAATACTTTGAAAGAAGCTTAATCACCACTAACAAAGTATTGGGAACTATTGGTTCTGGTTATTTACAATTGCTTTCTTTTGATATATACGTTACATCATTATTTGATTATTTTAATAAAATGTTACATGTTTATCTTATTTCAATATACATTGGATACTTATTACAAGTTTATAAGTTAAAGTATAATGCCTTCAATATATTAATGTGATTCCACCTAAAAATGGTAAAGTTTATACATTAAATATGCTTATGAAATTTTCCCTTTCTTAAGAACTATACATACTTTATACATATTTGCCACTATTTTTGGAAATTACATTTATGTTAACAACAGAAAATTTAAGAAACTTTAATTTTATTTTTATACTTGAATAATGAAATAAATTTTACATCATATCTTCTGTATGGTCAGAATTTCTCATACTACCTGATGGTTATGAATGTGTGTTTGTGACTGTTAAGATTCAAAACCCATGTTTTATATTTCTAAGCAGATTTTAATTTTCTCTAAGGATATTAACTGTTTCTGTATTTTAATTATTAAATAAAAGATCTGTAAAATAATATATGTAAATACTAGCCAAGTAGGCTTTCTATACTTTCTATATATTTACACTATAGCTACTCATTGTCATTGATACCAGTATTTTCCAAATCACCTTTGAACTTGATGAAAATGTTGTGTATTTTAGTTAAGGCCTGAGTACGTGGATTAAAAGTATTTCTTTCCTATACCAACAGTCTCTGCAGTCTCTATAGTGTTCAGGGTATGATAAATCTCATAAAATTCTTTAATGTGGACAGAAAATGTATAATAGCACATAGACACTTCACTTTTGAATGTGAGTGTAAATCTTCTCAAACAATGGAATGAACAAAAGACTTATCAGTTCACTGTGGTGTCTTTCAACATTTCACCCCTATTAAAGCCCCCTTCCAGTGTTAATCCCTTTGTAAACTATAAAGTAACACACAAAGTATTCTGTGTTTTTGTGTGCTGTTCAAAGGGCCTCATAACCAAACCAATAACAGAACTCATAATTCTGGGAGAATTATTTTCATTTTTTTTTTTGTAGCTCTGTGTTCTAGGGAAGTGTCACCTAGGGAATTTTGAAAAACAGCACAAGTGTGAAATGAGAGAATGCATCTCATCAAGAATTTGGGATTTTGTATGAATTATTTCTGACAAATGTTTGGCAGACAAACACTTCTATGGGTGGATTAGGAGAGGTCATGAAAGAAAAACAGCTGTACTAAAAAACTCTTAGTGACTAAACTGGTTTTTTTTTTGTTTGTTTGTTTATTTGTTTTGTTTTATTTGAGACAAAGTCTCACTCTGTTGCTCTGGATAGAGTGCTGTGGTATAATAACTCACAGCAACCTCAAATTCTTAGGCTCAAATGATCTTGCCTAAGCATCCCCAGCTGGGATTATAGGTGCCCACTCATAACACCCAGCTAATTTTTCCACTTTTAGACTGGTTTCAAACTCAAGATTAAGCTCAAGCAATCCACCCACCTTGGCCTCCCAAAGTGCTAGGATTACAGGCATGAGCCACCAAATGTAGCTAGTGTCTAAACCTTTTCATAAAACATAGACGTACTTAGACTTTTAGCAACTCATTTCATAGTTTTATACAAATCAACAATTGTACAATCTAGGATCTGAAAAAATGGAGACTTTCCTGAAAGTTTCTCATTTTATTTTGTAGCTTTTTATTTTTTTAATTTCAGGTTAATGTGAGAGTACAAACAATCAAGTCACAATATTTGAATTTGTTAGGTAGAGTCCCTCTTGTCGTTATGTCCTGCACCCAAAAGGTGTGCCATATACCCCCACATTGTGCCCGTTCAGTGGAAGCACCCCCCCAACCTCATCCTTCTCTTTTTCCCCCTCCCCCAACTTGAATTGAGTTTTTTTCCTATGTGAGCATGAATTAGGTCATCTATTGGCTTCACATTAGTATTGAGTACATTGAATATTGAAAGAGGGAAACACTTTTACACTGTTGGTGGGACTGCAAACTAATACAGCCTCTTTGGAAAGAAGTATGGAGAATTCTCAAAGAACTCAAATTACATCTCACATTTGACTCTGCAATCCCACTATGAGGCATCTACCCAGAAGAAAAATAATCATTTTATCATAAGGACATATGCACTAGATTTTTTACAGCAGCTTAATTTACAATCACCAAAATGGGGAAATAACCTAAATGTCCATTAACTCAGGAATGGATTAACAAACTGTGATAATATGCATACCATGGAATACTATTCAGCCATAAAAAGATGGTGACCACATTTTTTGTGTTAACCTGGATGGAGTTGAAACACATTCTTCTCAGTAAAGTATCACAATAATAGAAAAGCAATTATGTAGCTTTTTAAACCAGAATAAGTCTATGTATGATAATTTCTCACCCCACCTAACTCAAGGATGAATTATCTAGTAGGCAAATTAAGTATATGATAAGACACTAATACAACAACATCATCCAAAAACTGTTTGTAAAAGAATGTGATATTTGATATCCACTTCCTCCAAAGCACTAAAGTAGAACTGGCAAAGTTACAGTTAAAAATGTAATTTCTTCCTTTTAACATTAACATTATTTCTTTTTACTTAGGTATTTTTGGTATGGGTCGCCATACTCTTTCATGTTTAGAGCCCCTACTCATTGTCTTCTTTTTAAATGTTACATTACAGAAATTTTCAAACATATACTAAGTAGAATAAAATGAACTCCAATGTACCCAACCCTCAGCTTCAACAACCTATAACTCTTGATAATTATTTCATCTATACTTCCGCCCACTCTCACTCCACACCTGTCATCATTCTAAGGCAAGTCTCAGACATCATATTATTACATTTATAACTATTTAACTGTACATCTCTAAAATAGATCTTTTCTAAAAATTCAAAACTTTAGGTAAATTATAAAAATAGTCAAATGAATGTCTTTATCTCTTTACTAAGATATCCAGCTGCTAAAATTTTTGCCACATTAGCTTTATCTTTTTCTATATGGTAGATAAATCTATATATAAGAATATTACAATTATTTTTGGTTGAGTGATGTAACAGTTTAAGTTAAAGATATTATGACCCTTCATACTAAAATACTTCAGCATGTATCTCTCAAGAATAAGGATATTCTCTTATATAACCATCTTAAAATTATTAAATTCAAAAAACTTCATATTAATACTATTGTCTAATAATAGTCCATAATCAAATTACCCCAATAGTCCCAGTGAAGCAATTTACAGTATTTTTTCAATCCAGAATCCAATCCAGAATAGCATTTCATTATCATTTTTAATATCCTTTAATCCAGAATAATTCCTTCTTAATGTCCCTCAATTGTCACAATTTAGCCCTGACATCTACAATCTTAACCTTTGAATTCTTTGGGTTTGCACATGCCATAGAGATAGTCAGAGGTGTCTCCTCTTAGAATATCTCTTTGATTTTAAATAAATTAACTGTACTAGGATTTGTGAGGAAATAGAAGGGCATTGTGAAGAAGGAAATAGGAGTGGACACTATTAAGTATAAGTTCAAATAAAGTAGTTAAGATTCTGACACTTAACATTTTCATTACAAGCTTTTTCAATTGCTTCTTTCTAACTTACTATTTTTAGAATGTCACTTGACAAGTACTCCAAGTAGAACATCTTAATAAGCAAGCATGTGTATCCGATGAGATTTGGTAAGCAAGCTGAGATCACTGCTGTAATACACTAGTTTGTTTTCTACTTGCCCTAGGCCCTGTCTTGGCCTCTTAAATCCATCCTCCCACTGTAGTCAAAGGAATCTATTTTAAAATACAACTCTGACTATGCTATTCCCTGGATTTAAAAAAAATCAACACAAGATAAAGTTCAAGAGCCTTGCTATGGCACAGAAAGTTTTCCATGACTTGATGAATCTTAGCTATCACTCCAGTTCTTTCACATGTCTCTCTGCCCCTTCCAAACAGGAATGTGCATTGCACCCAGAGGTATAGGGTACTATGCTAGAGGGGTCAATATAATGCAGTTCCCTAGAGCTTCAACTTTACACAGTGGTAAGGAATTATGGAAGAATGTATTTTCCACTGATGGCTGTCAGAATAGAGCCCATCCTACATATTCTTCTTAAATACGAAAGTTGATAGATAAATTGATATTTCCACCAAGACTGTTGTTTCCTTCTCTTGAAGAAAATGATTGTGTGAGTGTGTGTGCACATGCATGTGTGTGTGTATGAGATAATACTTGCATCAGTGCCACCTGGTATTAAAAAACCACTTTATCCTTCCATACTCTAATACCTAGAAACTTAGAAATCTAATCATGCTTCTATACTGCTACTATGCAATGTGGGATTCACACATCCAGGGGAATCCTGCAGGTCCTTGTACTAGGATATGGGAAGAAAATATTAAAATTTGGAAGTTCCTTTAACTCTCTTTCTCACACATCTCTAAGTTATTTTTCCTGTATTTTAAAATAAATAAAAGTGCAATATTAAGTATGGTAACCATTAGCAACATTTGCCTATCAAACACTTGAATTGTCTGTAGTCTGAATTGAGATGGTGACAGTTTAAATAAACACCAGATTTCAAAGACTTCATATTTTTAAAAAGTAAAATATTTCATTGTAATTTTTACATTGATGTCATGTTGAAATGATATTTTTATATACTGGCTTAATTAAAACACATTATTAAAATTAACTTTACCTGTTTCATCTTAAATTTGGCTACTAAAAAATTCAAAATTACATATGTGGCTCTCATTTGTAGGTTACACTATATTCTACTGGACAATGTTAACAGTAATAGTTTCACGGTAATAGAATACGTAAGTTTTAAATTAATAAACAAAAAAACCTATATTGGAGGAATGCATGTTATACCTTTTTTTATAATAACAAGAGTTGAACATCAGAAGTGTTTGGGAAATGATGATCTTGAAAGCCAGTTGTAAAATGCATATAAAATAATATAGGGCACAAGGTACCAAATAGAAAGAAGCATCCTTCTCCATCTTTTCCCCTGCCCTCTTTACAAATCCTCAAAAAATATTCATTATTCTCCAAGTTAATACTCCCCTCTTAAGATTGTCCAGTTTGCATTGCTGTCTACTCTGTTATTTGTTCAGTGTACCCTTCCAGAAAAGCTGCTAGCATGATAGCTCATCTTTCTCACTATCCAGCTACCTTATCCAAGTACTGCTCTCTCAGAACTGACTACACATTTGCACGGCCCAGAGCAAAGTGAAATGTGAGACTCCTTGTTCAAAAATTATTAAGCATTTCAAAAAAGTAAAAGCAAAGTATTAAGCCAAGTATAGGGCCATTCTGAGTTGTAATGTGCAACTTCTCATGAACTTCTCAGTGACAGCTTTGGGTCACGTGCCGATGAAGTTGACCCTGCTTTAGGTCATGTACCTTCTTAGAGCCTCCAGGTGTTCTTGGTTCTTTTAGACCTCTAGATAATTACTGTGAGGTGCTGAGAATTCCCCATCCTGATTTAGCAGAATGATTATAGGTCTTTATAATTATAGTTCCTTAAGTAAAGGCTCTGCTCTTTCATTAAGCTGCTAAAACCATATGTTTTCTTGAGTCTTCTCTTGAGTTTCCTGGACCGTCCCTGGATGGAGCATTCCTAACCAAAGCAAAGAGGATATTTTGGATGTCTTCACAAAAGAGATATATCTCATTCCCTTAGCATTCTCCTCAATACTTATTTTATTAAATTTGAATTAGAATGTTTTTCATATTGAGTAAGAGACAGTGTTTCGGTGATAATTATTTCTTCACACACTATAAGGCCTAAGTGACATAATGAATGTTAAAAAAAAATTAGAGAGCTATCATTGTTAATATGTCATTAAAATATAAGAAATACTAACAAATTTAAGGGTCTTATTATGCCATGAAATTTTCATCCAATTTAAAAGATTATAATGGCTGAGAGCTGCTTAAAGATGATAAAAGGAATGTGTTAATGTTTCTGTTGAATTTTTTAAAAGTAAGTTTTTATTATCAGAATACAAAGAATTGTCCCTAATTAACTTTGTGCAAACAAATCACAGTATTGATTTCACTACAATAAGCATTGATCATTTTTATTCATAAACTGACTTGCAAAGAAGTGTGCCTTCTGAGAGTAGAGAAATTTGAAAACTACGCCCTTTATAGTAGCTAGTACAATGGAATAGGCATGGATAATGGAAATGTGAACATAATAAAATAAAAAAAGGAAAAAGAAAATGATCCAAAGATACAATTAGCTGCCACAAACCCCAGGACCTAATTTCATTCTGATGACAAACAGCTTACTTTTAAATAACTTATGCTCCATACTATGCTTGCATTCATTTCAAAATTAATTGAGTATGAGCTAAATATGAAATGAAATGTAAATTTTTAAATCAAAGTGGATAGGAGTCAAATCAATACTTGAAAAATAACAAAATATAGTATTAGACAACCTTGATAAAGTTATCTTGGATTCTTATAATAAAGTACTTATATGGCCAACACAAAATTTCTAATATTATGTGTAGTCAATTAAAATACCAAAAGAACAGAATCTATTTTTATAATGCTATGTCATATGGCAAGTCAGTCACTGTCAAAATTTATTTGGCCATAGTCAGTATCCTTCTACCCAGATATACAGAAAATAAATTAGTGGAGATTTCTTTAATAACATTATAATGTAAACATATCAGTAAATACCCAAGTGAAGTGTGCCCTTACTTTTACTAACCACTGATTATCTATTTCATCTCTAAAAAATTATCATAAAGCCTTCACCACTAACTTACTAGCTTACCATATTCAAATGAGAGAATGAATATGAAAGAACTTTAAAATTGACAAATTACTGTGCTACTATATCATATTTGAATATATCTTAAGCCTTCAAAACTGCTTTAGTTCTGGGGCTCAATTGGAGTATCTTCTTAGGCAATTGCTTCCTCATAGTTTTGAGATCTCTTTAACCATGCTGCCTTTGTCTTCCAATTGCTATCATAGCATGGTTTCCCATATGATGTCCATCTCAGGCATAATGCAAAGCAATTCAAATTTTGTGGTGTTCCTTGATTAACATGACTATTTTTTACATAAAGCAGTAGAAATAAGATTCATCTGCATGTATTGCCTGAGTAAACAATCTCACCTAGTTGCTATAGTTGAGCTTCCAAGCTAAACTGAGTTAAGTAAAAGAAGACAGGGTCTTAACAAGCTGGATTTTTTTTTTTTTGGATAAATGGCTTATTTCTCACATAGTAGTAGACTCTCTTGTGACACATGAAAGACAGAAGGTGAATGTGAACAAAAAAGGTCACTTTCGTCAAAGTAAGAAAAATAGCTGCCATGTGATTTCCATAACAGTCAATCATATTTATCCACACAAATGTAAATAGTAACAAAGCTAATAGTAAAATGAAACGCTTCCTTTTGGATATTTGGGGAGAAGGAAAAAACCTTCTCACTGACATCAATCCAGCAATCTCCAGTGGCCGTTTAGTTCTTATTACAATACACAGAGTATTATGACTTTGTTTTAGTTATATAATGCAAATGTTATGAGTATGCTTTTGAGGAAAAATCTATTTATTCATAAGGATTCTAGATAAGTTTGATATGATGAACAAGCCATAATTTGGGCCTGATTCAGTAAGAGAATCTATAGATTTGGTACCTACTATTCACCAGGCATTATAAAGAATGAATATGCACACAAATATGGTCTCCAATTTTTTTCTAAGTACTCAACTCCATCTTGAATTTTGACATTATAATCTCTCATTCCAAAATACAGTTTCAAAGAACAAACTTTTAAAAGTAAAGATCACAGTTCACACATTAATACTTGCAATCATAAAATATTAAGCTGGAAGAGAAACAATGATTATTTTGCTTATTATATTATATATTATACATCTATATAATGCATATATATATGGACAGTAAAGTCTAAAGAGTTGAAATGACTAGTAAGTACGTCAACAGTAGAGCACAGCCTAAATTTGGGTCCCAGAGATCTTACTATACAAGTTCTATTTATGTGAATTAAGCTGGACTTATTACTTTTTTAAAAAGTTATTAAACTGTTTACTCCTCAGATTTGGGTTAAATCATATAGACACTTGACTAATCTTAAATTTTGTTTCTTTTCTTATAGCTTTTCTTAACCCTTATACACTAGCATTACTGTATCAACAACAACAAAAACCTAAACAATAAATTATTCTATATCGTCCAAGTCTCACTTTTACCCTTTCTTTCTTCAATTGCTCTGAGGTCCATTTCAGTTTATATTTTCTAACATCATTATCTCTGGAGCCTAATCTGAGAAAAGGTAAAAGAAGAAAGCACTGGTTAGTGAACAATTGGGACCTATGAAAACACAAAGGCACTCTCAGTCCTCTCAATAGGACTATCTTCCTAAGAAAAAGCAATTAAATTTTGCAATTTCTCCTATTGTTTATACTAGAGTTGCCCAGGATGTCAATTTAGATCGACTATTTGGCTGTGTGGTTGTTATGAGTAGACTATAGGGTTTTACTGACAATTGTAAACACCACAATATACCACAGAGCCTCTTTTGCCCCTGCTTTTTGGGTCATAGATCATTTCTATACTTATCAGTCTCTTTCTAACAAATATTTAGCAAGTATTTTTTGAACACTTGTTTATATGTTGGCACTGAAGATACAGCAATAAATAAGATAAACCAGGTGCCATTTCAATGGAGCTAAAATACTAATCTGACATGAAGGAAAGCAAACAAAATAGTAATAACTGGTCATAATAAAGAGCTTGAGGGAAATTTAAAAGGTAGCTTAAGTTAAATAGAGGAGTCAAGGAAAACCTTTTTGAGAAAGTAATATTTGAGCTGATCCATAAAAAAAAAATAGGGAGCTGATATGGCTGGTTTGTAGTGAATAAGGGATCGTGTAATGAAATGGAAGTAGGAAATACAGACAAGGGAAATTACACATGTATAAGACCTTATAGGGCATAGAAGGAGGATTTGATTTGATTGTTAGCATAGCAGGAAGCCATTGAAGGGTTATGGAGGGATTTGCCTTTTCATAATTTCAAAATACAAAACTGGAAGAGACAGCAGTGATTGTTTTGTTTAAATATCTTATTGTAGAGATAAAGACTAAAACCTAGAAAGAAAGTGACTAGTAGAGTATAAGGTCAAACAATTAAGTTTGTGAACTCATCCTGGAAAAGTGCTACCTATCTCATTGCTGAATATCACTACAGTCACCTTTGAGATATTCCCCTTGGGAATCTATGCACTGACACCAGCACCTAGTCCACCCTTTGAAGAAATTTTGGAACTCTTTTTCTGGAATTGTCATCAGAGCTGTTGTCATTTGAGCTCTGACAATTAAGTTCACAAACCCATCCTAGAAAAAGTGCTGCATACCTCATTGCTGAACATCTCTATAGTCACCAAATGGCCAGGGGGAGTACTTTGAAGGTGATCGTGATGATATTCAGCAATGAGGTATGCAGCACTTTTTCCTAGGATGAGTTTGTGAACTTAATTGTCAACCTTCTAAGTCAAAAGCAGAACAGAACCTGAACTCTAGAAAGTGACAAAAGAAAAAAGTAAATGTTAGGAAGGGGTAAAGAATAATCGTGAGGTAAGTATGATGTGAGTAATTTCTTCTAAATGAAGAAGATGGTTAAGCAAAGATATAGCCAAAGGACTCAGTTCCAACATCCAGAAAACTGTAGCATCTTCTCTCTCACACAGGCAAGATGGGAAATATTTTTAAGTCATCCCCCTCTAAATATAAGAAATCTATACTCAAATAATCCTAATTTGTCCTAATAATCCACTATGGTTATAATTAATAAATTTCTCTCTAAACACATTTTCCACCATTACCTTTTCTTATTATTTCACTGCCAAAGTTGCTTAATTATACACAAATATGTTTCTGAATATCACAATAAATGTATAAAAATGTATAACAATGACAATTAATATGGAATATTTGTTGAAAGCTACAGTATACTACAAGTCAAAGGAAATAATGTATATTTTTTGAGGGGGGGATAGGGTCTCATTCTGTCACTCAGGCTGGAGTGCAGTGGCAGCATAATAGATCACTGCAGCCTCAAACTCCTTCCTGGGTCCAGGTGATTCCCCTATGTCAGCCTCCTGAGTAATTGGAAGGACAGGCACACATCACCATGCCTAGTTAATTTGATAAAATATATTAACAGGGACTAGAATTACTGGCATATGAATGTAAGATGTCATCTATTTGAAAATCACTGAGATAGATTGGGATTTTCTGAAATGGATGTTTCCCAAAGAATTAAAATTAGAACTATTATTTGCTCAATCAACCCTACTACTGAGTATATATAAGAGAAAATAAATCGTTATATCAAAAAGATACTTGCACATGTATGTTTATCATAGCACTATTCATAGTATTAAAGATATGGAATCAACCTAAGTGTCCATCAATGGAAGCTAAAGAAAATATTATGTGTGTATGTGTGTGTGTGTGTGTGTATGTGAATATCTGTCTCTATATAAAATAAGCCTCTCTCTGGCCACAAATACACACGTGTATACATACACACACAAATGAATATTATTCAGCTGTAAAAAAGAATGAAATCATGTCCTTTGCAGTAACATGGACAGAACTAGAAGCTGTTATTTGGAGTGAAACACCCAGAAAAAAAGTCAAATACCATATGTTCTTACTTATAAGCAGAAGCTAAGTAATGTGTACACATGGACATAGAGTGTGGAATAACAGACACAGAGTGTGGAATAATAGACGATGGAAACTTGGAAGGATGGGAAAGGGGAGAGGGATAACAAACTACTTAATGCATATAATGTACATTATTTGGGTGATAGTTACACTAAAAACCCAAACATCATCACAACATAATATATCTATGTAACAATATTGTACTTGTACCCCATACAATTATACAAATAATTCTAGCATTCCTAGGAATCTAGAAAAAAATGTTAAAATATACAAATTTTTAAAAACAGTAAAAAAAAAAAAAAAAACCTTCGTTCTGTGAATGCTGCTTTAACATCCTAGGAAAAGCAAGCTTTCTATACATTTGCACAGAAATTATCTACAACTTCTGACAAATCCTTTTCCCTTAGAGTAATTTGGAAAATAGGCAACTCCCCCCTCCCAAAAAAATAGGTAATCCCTACTCTCATTTTCTTGACATGTCTGTATTTTTTATTTCTGAGCCAATGAAGTACCTAAATAGGGATATGTACAGTTTATGTTTGAAGTAAAGTTTGTGCCATTAGGATAATGATTTGGTCATGTCATGGCTTATTTGGTCTGTCTTTGCTTTATTTATACACATTCTTTTTTTCATTTTTTTTTTTATTGAATGGTAACTATGTACATTAATGCACTTCTGGGGTACAGTGTGGGATTTTCACATGCAATCTGAAATACTTCCATCAAACTGGTCAACACAGCCTTCATGTCATTTTCTCAGTTATTGTTTTAAAACGTTCACATTCTACTCTTAGAAAGATTCACTTGTACCCCTATAAGATAAACTTCAGAAGTGATCCCTCCAAACCCCCTTATTTATACACATTCTTCAGGCTCTGTAATCAATTCATAACCACTTAAGATGTAACTATTATAAATACCTGCTGTTCAATAAGAAATCAGGAGCAAGTACAATGCTGATTATAGAAGATAAAGTAATTCTGGTGATACCTAAAACACCAATTCAAGCAAAGTGAATATTAAATTGTTATAAAATATATGTTATAAACCTAAAATCAAGTACATTCATTAGCCATTGACTCCAGTTATGGCAATTCTAGAAAATTATCTTACAGATATAATTTTATAAGTGTGCAAAAATCTGTCTATAAATATTTTTTGCTGCAGATTTTTTGTATAAATAAGGGAACTATAATCTAAAATAAGGTAGAGTATACTTCATAATAACTAAAAGAGTAGAATTAGAATGTTCCTAACACAAAGAAATATTAAATAAATTCCTGAGATGACAAATACCCCAATTACCCTGATTTGATTAATTCACATTATATGTCTATATCAAAACATCACATTTACCCCATAAACATATGGAACTATTATGTATCCATACTAATTACAGGCTCTGTGCCTGTGCTCATCGGTTAGGGAACCAGTCACATGCCTGGTGGGTTCAAACCTGGCCAGGGCCTGCTAAACAACAATAACAAAAAAGTTGCAAGCTATTGTGGCAGGCACCTGTAACCCCAGCTACTTGGGAGGCTGAGGCAAGAGAAGTGCTTAAGCCCAAGAGTTTGACATTGCTGTGAGCCATGCCATCGTGGCACTCTACTGAGGGTGACATACTAAGACTCTGTCTCAAAAGAAAAAAAAGTACATACATTTTTAAAAATTGACATGGTCATATGTTTTTTGTTCATTGTTCTATGATAGGATGTATCACATTGGTTGATTAGCATATGTTAAACCATCTTCGCATGCCTAAGATGAATCCTATTTGAATATGATGAATAATATTTTAATGTGTTATTGAATTAAATTTGTGAATACTTTGTTGAGGATTTTGCTCATAAGAGATAGTGGCCTATAGTTTTCATTTTTTGTCATATCTTCAGTTTTAGTATCTGGGTGATGCAGGCCTCATAGAATGAGTTTGGGAGTATTTCTTCCTCCTTGATTTGTTAGAATAGTTTAAGTAGGATTTGTATGAGTTCTTTGAATGTTTGGTAGAATTCAGCAGTGAAGCCATTGGATCCTGGGCTTTTCTTTGATGGGAGACTTTATTATTGCTTCTCTTGTTACTTGTTATTGGTTCATTCAGGTTTTGGATTTCTTCCTGGTTCAATCTTGGTAGGTTGTATGTGTCTAGAAATTTATCCATTTCTTCTAGGTTTCCCAATTCATTGGCATATAGTTGCTCATAGTAGTTTCTAATGATCCTTTGGATTTGTGCATTATCAATTGTAACATCTTCTTTTCCACCTGTGATTTATTTGAGTCTTCTCTTTTCTTCCTAGTTTGCCTGAGGTGTATCAATTTTGTTTGTGTTTTCAAAAAGCCAAATTTTCATTTTGTTGATCTTTTGTACTGTTTTCAGTTTCAACTTTATTTACTTATGCTCTAATCTTTATTCTTTCTTTTCTTCTACTAATGTTTTTTTTTTTTATTAAATCATAGCTGTGTACATTAATGCAATCTTTTACTAATGTTGAGTTTGGTTTGTTCTTGTTTCTCTAGTTCTTTAAGATGCATCATTAGGTTGTTTATTTGAAGTTTTTCTATAGATATAGGTACTTATTACCATAAATTTTCTTCCTTTTTACTGCTTTTCCTATATCCCATAGGTTTTAATATGTTGTGTGTTTTCATTTTCATTTGTTACAAGAATTCTTCTTAATCTCCATTGACCCACTGGTTATTCAGGAGCATACTATTTAATTTCTATGTATTTGTATAGTTTCCAATGTTACTCTTATGATTTATTTCCAGTTTTATTTCATTGTGGTCAGAGAAAATACTTGGTATGATTTCAATTATTTTAAAATTTTTAAGACTTCTTTTGTGGCTTAGCATATGGTCTGTTGTTGAGAATGATCCACAAACTGAGGAGAAGTACTTGTATTTTGCAGCTGTTGGATGAATTGTTTCGCAAATATCTATTAGGTCCATTTGGTCTATAGCACAGGCTAAGCCAATGTTCCCTCATTGATTTTCTGTCGGGATGATCTGTTCAGTGTTGAAAGTGGAGTGTTGATCTCCGACAATTATTGTATTGGTATCTCTCTCTTTAGTTATGACAATATTTGTTTTATATATGTAGGTGTTCCAGTGTTGAGTGAATATGTATTTAGGATTGTTATATCTTGTTTCTGAATTGACCAACCCTTTATCAGTATGTAATGATGTTTTTTGTCTCTTTTTACAACTTTTCTCTTGAAATATATTAGATCTGATAGAAGTATAGCTACTCCTTCTCCTTTATGATTTCCTTTTGCGGGGAATATCTTTTCCCATCCCTTTATTTTCACTCTATGTGTGTCTTTATAGGTGAAGAGGGTTTCTTGCAGACAATATATAGTTGGTTCTTATTTTTTTACCCATTCATCCACTCTATTTAAGGATTTTGTTTTAGTTTACATCTGGCATGTACTAAGAAGAAGCCATTAAAGGTTAAAATACAAAGTATTTGAATAAGAGTTCTATCTTAAAAATAAAATATAAGATTATATGTTTGTAAGGTTTAGTTTTAGAAATAATAGGTCTAAAATTTTATTGAATTAGTGGAAAAATGTGAATAGAATGATTAGAAGCTAAACTTGAAGAAATATAATGGGGAAAGTACTACTAAACGGTAAAGAAACAATGTAAGAGAAAAGAGAAGGATATTAGAGATTATTCCAGAAGCCTTCCATTTGAAAATTAGGAAATTAAGAGATTCAGAAAGAGAGAAGAAAAAAACAAATAAAAATGTTCAAAAAAATAATACCAAAAAATTTCCCATAACTAAAGCACATGAGTGTCCAGACTGATAAAGACCCAACAAGTGCTCAACACAATAGGAGGCCTTAATTAAGGCATGTTACACCACAACTTCAGAAGCCTGATATATACCCTTCATGAAAATACAGGCACACACACAAGGTGTGACAATTAAGTCTGTGAACTCATCCTAGCAAAAGTGCTACATATCCTCCTTGCTGAATATCACTGTGGTCATCTTTGAGGTGCTCCCCTTGAAAAGTTATGCACTAACGCCAACTCCTTTTCCACCCTTGAAAGGAATACAATTTTGGAATTCTTTTTCCAGAATAACTATTAGAGCTGTTGTTGTACGGCACACAAAAACATGTGACAACAATAATAAATACCACTCAGCAAAATACTGCCACCCATCAACATGAACATGAGACACTAATATGCTAAGGTTACAAAATCTTACCGAAGTGTTTGTACAGTGCTTCCAATGTAAGCCCATGGTGGCAAGTTGGCAAACTTAATTGTCAGACCTCATATGACAATAGCTCTGCAAGTCATTCCAGAAAAAGAATTCCAAATTTGCTTTGAAGAATAGACTAGGTACTGGAATCAGTGTATAGCTTCCCAAGGGGAGTACTTTGAAGGTTACCATAATGATATTTAGCAATGAGGTATATAACACTTTTTCTAGGATGAGTTTATGAACTTAAGTGGAAATGGTATACAAGTTCCAGCAAGTCCTGAAGATACAGATAAGCTGCATGAGCAGTTAGCTCATACTCCACTACATCTCCAACTTTCTTCAATACATATCCTTTAGCCTCATGGAAACATTCCTATTAACATTTGGCTGAGGAAAATAAACTAGGGCTGGGTTCATAGATTATTCTCCATGTTATTCTGCTCCAACCAGAAACAGACTATTGTTTGCATTATAGTAGCCACAGTTAGTGATATCTCTTGAAAACAGAAGTGAAAGGAAATTCTTCAGTGGCCAAAACATTCATCAGTACCTTAGATTTTCTATCCTGCCTGGATGGAAAAGTTGCCAGTATTGATCTAAACTCATTTGTGGACAGTGAGTAATATTTTGATTAAATGATCAGGAGCTTGAAAAAGATTGGTAGACTGGTGATGAAATCTGGGGGGAAATTATAGTATAGAAGAAGGTTCTCAATTAGCAGATGGTCAAGATAATTTGTCTTGTGGATTTTAGACTGCCTTTTCCCCCAGGCACTCTGATACTTGTTTAAATGGGCTCATGCACGAAGTATCCATTATGGCAGAAATTGAGGCTATAATGGGTACAACAACATAGACCTTTTTTTAAATGATGCTGATCTGGCTACCACCATCACTGAGTGCCTAATTTGCTGACACCAGATACGAATGCTGAGCTCCCAAAATGGCATCATTCCTGAGTTGAGGAATCAACTCAACAAACAAGCTGATTATATGAGTTCCTTTCAATCAGGAATAAAAAGGAGCAATTTTACTCACTGGGGTACAAACTCTGGATATAGATTTTCTATCTGTGGTAGGCAAAATTCTAGTATATCTCCTAACACCCCTTATCTATTGATTATATATACACAATACAGGACTATGACTATGATAGATTTTAATCCTGTGATTAGTTACACTGTTTGGCACAGATAACTTTAAGAAAAAGAAATGGTCAGGGTGGGCCCGAACTAATGATATGAGTCTTTTCAAAGGAAAAGGTTTTCTGCCACTAGTTGCAGGAGAATAAGTCAGAGATTCAAAGAGTGAAAGGATTCAACATGTGATTGCTGATTTGAAGACGTAGGGAAGCCTCAAGGAGCTGATAATGGCCTCTAGCACATTCAGCAAGGAAACAGGGACCTCAATCCTGTAGCTGCAAAGAATGGAATTCTGTCAACAAGATATTTCCCCAGAACCTCCAGATAAGAACTCAGTGCAGCAAACACCTTGACTTCAGCCTATGACACCAGAAACAGAGAACACAATTAATCCCTGCCAGCTTTCTGATCTACAAAACTACAAGCTAATAAATGGGTGTTATTTTAAGCTTGTAAGCATGTGGTCATTTGTTACACAGCAATAAAAAACTAATACACTTTACCTGTCTGCAATGACCTATTGAAGATTACAGCACCAGTTGAAAGTTACAGTGGTTGTTAGAAGAAACCCCCTGGTGAAATTAGTACAGTATTCTATAAGATGTAGAATATACTTTAAACCAGTCACAAATACATGGTGCCCTTTCTCTCACAGCCAGAATATATAAATCCAGGGAACACAAGAGATAACCACGAGAGTAGTTCCTGTCTCTATTACTTCTAATAACACAACTTAGGGTTTTGCTGGCTTAGAAGTCTAAGATCCCAAGGAAAGAATGCTTCCATCTGAGAAGACAATGTTTCCATTTTATTGGAATCTGAGACTATCAGCTAGTGATTTGGGGCTTCTCATACCACTGAACCATAAGGCAAATAAGGGCTAGGGTGATTAATCCCTATTACCAAGGAAAATTTGGATTATTAGTACAAAATGAGGGGACTATAAATCAGAGGATCTCTGGGAATCATTTCATATTTGCATATTGAATAAAAAAAATATTAATGGAAAACTATAGCAACACAAATAGGAAAGAACTACTAAGGACTCAGTCCTTCAGAAATGAAGTGTGAGGTCACCTTACCATGTAAAGACTCAATCAACAACTGATTTGCTATCCAACAGTAAAGTAAACATAGAAAGGAGAGTATAAAAGTGAAGTTATAAGTACTATGTATCAACGATGACCTTGTACTAGTTATAAAAATAAGAATGTAGCAGCTGTATATATGACTTCCCTGATTATTATAAGTATATTAACTATTTTATCCTTTCTTCTTCTTCCCTCAATTATTTTAATTAAAAGGTGTTCCTATTATCTGGGAAGTTATTTCAACATTTCACTGTGCTCTCTGAGCTTTTCAACAAATCTGCCTCATCATTTTTCTCTATTAAATCCCCAATTGAATACCCAGCATGGTTTCTGTTTTCTTCAGTAGATGCTGACTGATACGTCATTCTCTCCTTTCCTTCTCAGACCTCAGTCACTCTGACTATATTTTGGTATTATATTTTCTCCTTCATATCTCCATCCATATCTTCCAAGATATGTATCTATTCTGTGTTAATTTGTTTAATTAAAACTTCACTATACACATTGCAATCAGCTAGTGATGTCCTAGTACTTCGAGAAGTACAAATGATAGTAGAAAGATGGCACATAAGTAGGGAGAAGCTGCAGTGGCTTTGGAGAGTAAGTAGGTGAGGGGCAAGATGTCATACTCTGAAATACTGGCATAGGTATTTGAACTTGGGAATTAATCAGGAATTTAAATGGAAACCCTTAGACACAGAAAGTAGGGGACTTGATTGGTTACCAGGAAAAAAGCATTCTTCTTTACCCCAAAAATACTCTTTTGAAAAGATATTTCATAAAATTTTAATTATACACAGCCTATATAGAAGAAACGTACATTTTTTTAAAGTCTCAGTAATTTTATTGGGATGAACTAAAGAAAAAGTCCAAGTTGGTTGCTTGATCTAATAAAAAATCATACAACAAATCAAATTGCCTATTTAATGAAGAAATATTGTTTGAGTTGGCATAAATAATATTGTTTAAAGAAATACATTTTAATAGAAAACAATTGTCTGGTATATAATAACCTGGTTTCCTTGAAATTAAAATGGAAGACTAGAAAATGAAAAGATTATACAACCATTCTGCGAGTTTATTGGCAAAAATGAATGTCTCTGTAGAGACCTGACCTAATTGAAAGAATTGCTCCCCTTCCCCCCACCCAAAAAAAAAAAAAAAACAGAGAGAAATGTGATGCCTGGTGACAGAGCTAATGAATTGTTTTTAGAAAAGGAGAGTCGAATAATTATTCATCTTCTGAATTTCTTCCACACAGAGTTTATGACGACTGTTTCAACCCTGGGAAATAACTCATAACCCAAAAAGGTCCAAATCAGATATTCTAATATTAGTAACCTAATTCAGAACCTTCATTAACAAAACCAGCACTTCTTTACCACTACAATCTCTGATGAATCAGGAACTGTCCTTCATCTACAAAGGGTTATTACTGACTCACTGTCTGTAAGACACGAGCTAACGTTGTTTGGGGAGTTGTTTTGGTTTTGGTTTGTGCTTTTGTTTTGTTTTTCCATAAGCTGCTTTAAAATTTTGTCTGATCCACGCACAATCCAGGGCTATTTCTTTCTCGTAACGAATGCATTGATTTGTTATGATGGGTCTGTAGCTAGAAACAGATTAATGCTAAACAGGCATACAAGAAGGAAAAAAATCCATCAACCCTGCTTCCGTACACTATAGACAAAATAGGACACTCTATCAAATCATTTTCTCATTTTTCTTTAGTTCCCAAGAAAGTTTAAGATCCTTTGAGAATTAATCATATTTGTCTTTGTATTCCTAGTTCCTAGATAATGTACTCAATAAATTTTTGTTTGCACAGTGGATCACCTAAGCTTCAAAATAGTGTCATTATCAATGGAGCAATAGCACTTATTTGACTAGGCTTCTAAACCAAGTTCTTAGAAAAATAAAGAAGGTGAAAATACTTTCTTAATTGAGTTCTTGCCCTTATTACCATTTATAATAGTAGTTTTTCGCAAGCTTAATTTCAAAACCAGTGTCTCATGATTTTTACCCCTTAATGTTGAAAAAATGACATAGAATAATGAAAGTTGTTAAGGGGTCAGTTACTTTGATGAGATCAGCTTCTCAGAAGTAAAATCAACAACCACTCATTCAATTCATTTGACAAACATTTATTAAATAATAGATTGTGTGCTAAATGTTGTGGATACAAAGATGAGTAAGAGAAAAGTCCAAGTCTTGAAAGACTACACAATCTAGTTGACCAAATTCCTGCAAGGTAATATAGAATTATACCACAGGACATTATGGAATAACAGAGGGAGGGTACCTATTTCAGCCCAAAGAGCTCAGAGAAAGTTTCCTAAGCTGAGTCTTAAAAGAGGAGGTGGTAGAAGAAGTAGGAGGTAGTCAGGCAAAAAGGATGCTTTGGGCAAAGACATAAGAACAGAAAGAACATGGTGTATAGGAGGAAATGCAAACATGCTTGTGTCTCTGAATTACTGTGAAGAAAGGAATGGCATATGATGGCAGAAAAGGCAAGCAGTAGCTAGATAACAGAAGCCAAATTTTCCAAATTATGGAATTTAGAAGTGAAGGGAGTTCTAGAAGAATTCTAGGCAAAGCAATGATAGGGTCAGACTTACATTTTCACATAGAGCATACAAACTGTGATTCAGATGAATTTGAGAAGTATAATACTGAAGATAGGAAAAGCTGTATTGCAATAATCTAAGTGAAAGATTGTGAGGCTTTGATCTTAGGAAAAGTGGGATGAGTTCTAGAAATATTTAGCAGGGTTTGGTGATTGATCGGATATGTGCTGTGAGGGAAAAAAATCCAAGATTTCTCCTAGGGCCACTCAGTGACTAGTAGTGCTTGCAAAGAGTTATAGAATGCCAAAACAAGGAAGAGATTTGAGGAAAGGATAAGAAGAAGAATTTAAACATAAATGCCAAATTTGAGATTATACTGGGCTAGGAATCTGGTTGGAACTGTGTGTCAGAGTTAGATATGTAAATATTCCTATATGAGGTTTTGGCAGTGGAAATCCTGAGGGTAGAGCTGAGGAGAGAATGGAGAAAGAGTTAAAGAGGACAGTATCATGCAAGATCACAAGAAAGAAATTTCAAAGAGAAAACTATCAACATGTCAATGCAGCAAAGAGGTCTAAATAGATAAGAACTGAAAATGCCCAGTACTGTGAGATAATTAGAAAATTTTATAGAACATAATGAGAAATTCTTTAGTGGGAAAAAAGCAGAAAATAGGCTGCATTCGTTTAGCAGTAAATAATAGGTAGAGACAAGTGTATTAAGCCTTTCTAGAAGTTTGTATGAGAAGATATGATGGTAGCTCAGTTTGTTCTTTTATGAATTGTACTTTTGAAATCTAAGAAGTCTTTGCCTAATCCAAGGTCACAATGATTTTTTTCTTTGTCTTTTTTTTTTTTTAAGAGACAGGGTCTCACTTTGTCGCCCTTGGTAGAGCGCTGTGATGTCACAGCTCACAGCAACCTCCAACTCCTGGGCTTAGGTGATTCTCTTGCCTCAGGCTCCGGAGTAGCTGGGACTATAGGCACCTGCCACAATGTCTGGGTATTTTTTGTTGTAGTTTGGCCAGGGTCGGATTCAAACCTGCCACCCTTGGTATATGGAGCCGGCGGGTTACTCACTGAGCCACAGGCGCCTCCCTTCTGTTTTTCTTTTAGAAATTTAATAGTTTTAAGTTTTACCTTTAGGTTTATGATACAATTTGACTAAATTTTTGCATAAGGTTTGAGGTGTAAAGACTTATTTTTTACACATGGATGTCCAATTGTTCCAACACTATTTGTTGAAAGATCTATCTATCCTCCACAGAATATTTTTCCCCTTTGTCAAAAATCACCTTGTTGTACTTGTAAGGGTCTATTTCTGAACTCTATTCTGTTCCATTGATTTATGTATCTATCCTTTCAAAAATACCATACAATCTTGATTAGCTTTATAGCAAGTCTTGAAATCAGGAAATGATGAGCCCTCCAATGTTGTCCTATTTTTTTCCAAAATTATTTTGGGTATTCTAGCTCATTTGCCTTTCAAAATAAATTTTAGAATCAGTTTATTGATGACTACAAAAATACTGCTGGGATTTTAATTGGGATTTTTTTGACTCTATAAATCAATTTGGTAAAAATAATATCTCAACACTTTCAGTTTTTCTAATCCATGAGCATGATGTATGTCTTCATTAATTTACACATTCTTGATTTCTTTCATAGAGTTTTATATTTTTCAGCATACAGATTCTACACACATTCTATTAGATTTAAATCTAAGTATTTTAATGTTTTGTTATTTTTCAATATTGTACTCTAATTGTTCATTACTTAGACCAACTTTTATATTGACTTTGTATCCTACAAAATTTTAAACTCTTTTTCACGTCTAGGAGTTTATTTGTAGACTTCTTAAGGATTTCTATAGAGACAATCATGTTAATTGAGCAGAGGGATAGTTTTGCTTCTTTCTAATCTGGATATCTTTTATTACTTCTTCTGGATTTACTCCACTGGATAAGACTTCCAATATACTGTTGAATAAGAGAAGAGAAAACAAATATCCTGTTTTTATTCCTCATCTAACAGACAAGCTTGTCTTTCATTATTAAGTATGATATTAGCTGTGGGTAAATCTGTCAGGTAAACAGACTGGTCATCTTTTCCTAGTATGCTACAATTTTTAAAATTATTAATAGATATTAAAAATTGTCAAATGTTTTTTCTGGACCTTTTGAGATGATGTGTCTTCTTTAATATAGTTTATATTGTCAATTACATTGATTAATTTCTTCGAACACTGAACCAGTCTTGGATTCCTTGTGTAAACCCCAGTTGGTCATGATAGGTAATCCTTTTTATACATTGCTGGATTTAATTTGCTAACATTTAGAAAAAGATATTTGCATCTTGTTCATGAGGGATATTAGTATGTGGTTTTATTTGCTAATATCATTGCCTGCATTTGTTATCAGGATAATTCTGGCCTCAAAAGTGAGTTAGAATGTGTATTCTCTAATCCTGCATTCTGAAATAATTGTAGAATTAGTGACATTTCTTTTTCAAATATTTGATAGAATGCAATATTGAAATTGTCTGAGCCTGAAGTTTTCCTTGGCAAAAGGTTCATAGCTATAAATTAAATTTTTTAAGACAAAAATAGAGTTATTGAAGTTATCTATTTTGTATTGAATATGTTTTGGTAATTTATCTTTTTCTAGACATTTGTTCACTAACCCTAATTTGTCAAATTTACAAACATAGCATTGTTTTCAATACTCCCTTATTATCATTTTTTGTCTGTAGAGTTCCTTCTTTTATTTCTGATATTGTTAATTTTTGTCTTCTCTTTTTTCATTTTCTTGTTCAGTCTGGCAAGAGGTTTGTTAATTTTATTGGTCTGTTCAAAGAGTCAGCAATGAATCCATTAATTTTTTTCTATTGCTATTATGTTTACATTTTCATTGATTTCTGCTTATACCTTTATTTTTCCTATCTTCTGCTTACTTTGTATGTAATTTTCTCTTCTTTTTCTCATTTTTTAAATATTAGAACCTTAAAACTTTATTTTAGACCTTCTTCTTTTCTAATATATATAATGCTATATATCTCATTTTGTGCACTGTTTCAGTTATTTCCCACAAGTTTTGGAATGTAATATTTTCATTTTCATTCAGTTAAAAAATGTTCTGATATATCTTGACAATTATCCATTGGCCCATGAGTTATTCAGAGGTCTGTTTTAAAATTTGTAATTGTTTAGAGAGTTGCAAAATATCTTTCTGTTATTGATGCTTGGTTTAATTCCATTATGATTTGAAAACATACTTAGTGTCATTTTTAATTTTGTAAATTTCTTAGGCATTCCTTATGATCCTGAATATTGACTACCTTAATAAATGGATAGTTTCTCTGGTATAAATGCCCAAGAGGACAATTACAAAATTGTATGGTAGTTGCATGTTTTATTTTTCAAGAAACTGCCAAGAGGTTTTCAGAGTGGCTATACCATTTTATGCTTTCACCAGCAATCTATGAGAAACCCATTTCTCCACATCCTTGCCAATATATGCTGTTGTCACCACTTATTATTTCAGTATTCGATGGGTATACAATGATATCTCACTGTGGTTTTAATTTGCATTTTCCTAACGGTTAACAACTTTGAACATCTTTTTATGTGTTTATTTGCCATCTGTATATCCTCTTCAATGAAATGACTGTTTATATAGAATTCATTTTCTAATTTAATTTTTTTACTGTTTAGTTTTGAGAGTGCTTTATATATTCTGTATACCAGTCTTTTGCAGATATGTCATTCTGAAATGTTTTTTCTAGTCATTAACTTGTCTTTTCAGCCTTTTGACATGGTCTTTCACAGAGCACATGATTTTCATTTTGATTAGGTCAATTTCTATTTTATAGATCATGCTTTTGGTATCATGTCTAAGAAATCTTTGCCTAATCTTAGATTATGAAGATTTTTCCTTATTTTTATTCTTAAAGTTCAAAATTTTATGTGTAACTCCATGGTACTTTTTGAGTTAAACTTTTTATAAAATGTGTGGTTTATGTCAGGTTCTCTTTTTTCTTTTTTTTTTTCTTCTTCTTTCTTTTTGCTTATATATGCCATTTACTCTAGAACCATTCATTTTTTTGTTAGTTATTCCTAAGTATTTTCTTTTGGAGCAACTGAAAATGGTCGTGTGATTTTTAAGTGAATTTTTATTAAGATAATTGTAGATTCACATAGAGTTGTAAGAACTAACAAAGAAAGACCTTGTGTTTTACCCAGTTTTATCCAATAGTACATTTGAATATAGTGATAAAGTACAATATCACAATCAGTATATTGACATTAATATGACCCTCTGATCTTATTCAGATTTACTAGTTTATATGTATTCCTTTGTGTGTATGTTTGTACATCTAGGGCTATACAATTTTATTGCATGCATCAGTTCATCACCACAGTAAAGGTGCTGAATAGTCCCATTAACACAACTTACACCCAACTACTCCACTATCCCTGACAATACTAATCCATTCTCTATTGCTAATATTATTATTTCAATAGTGTTATAAAAATGGAACCATTCAGAATGCAACCTTGTTAAAATGGCTTCTTTCATTCATTATATTTCCCTGGAAATCCATTCAAATTCTCACATGTATTAATAATTATTTCCTTTCAAATTCTGAGTAGATTTCTATGGTATGTATTTATCACAGTTTGTTGAATAACTCAGTTCTGAAGGACAATTCAGCTATTTCCAGCTCCTGGCTATTATTAATGAAGCTTCTATGAATATTTAAGTATTTGTGTACAGGTTTTTATGTGAACACAAGTTTTTAATGTCTCTAGTATAAATATCCAAGAGGATATTTGCTTCATTGCATGGCAATTGCATGTTTAGTTTTATATAGGACTTAGAAATGATTTTCCAGAATGGCTGCACTATTTTAAAATCTCACAAGCAATGTATAAGTGATCCAATTTCTCTGCATTCTCTCCAGCATTTGTTGTTGCCACTGTTTTTTATTGTAGCCATTCTGATTTGTGTGTAGTGATATGTCACTGTGGTTTTAATTTGCACTTCTCTGATGACTAATGATATTGAAAATATTTTCATTTCTTATTTACTTTCTATGTATTTTTCTCGGTGTTTCCATTGTAATTGCATTGTTTCCTTACATTTGACTTTTGAGAAGAAAGTGCTTTATACATTTTAGGTATTAATAATTGTTGGATATATGTTTTACAAATATATTTATGGCTTTATCTCTTCATCCTCATCACACTGTCTTTCATAGATCAAAGTTTTTAATATTGATGAGGTCCAATTTATCAATTTTGCCTTTCATGAGTCATGCTTTTGTCATCAAAAGCAAGATTCCCTACTTGGCCATAAATTCCAAATATTTTCTAAAACAATTTAAATAATAGTTTTGAGGTGGAGCAAGATGGCCAAATAGAAATCTCCAGTGATCATTCCCCAACAGGTATACGAAATTGATCAACTATCCACACAAGCAAGCAGTTTCATAAGAACCAAAAATTACATGAGTGATCATAGCACCTGTTTTTAACATCATATGAAAGAATGAGAAACTGAAGAGGAAAGGAAAGACATACTCATATTGCTCATGCCACCATTTCCTAATTCCCCGAGAGCCTCACACCAGCACTGCCAGTGCTGGGTGGAGAAAGAATCTTTGTGCTTGGAGAAGGAAAAGTAAAGTGATTGTGGAACACTGCATTGGAAATCAGTGCCCCTCTGTCACAATGGAGCACAACATAGGGAAGAATTCTCCTAATACCCAAAGAGGAAGCATGTAGATGAGCCCTGGGCAGAGAGGAATCCTATACCCCAGCTATAGGAACTTGACTTCCAGATAGCTCCACCACAAACTAACTAATGTGGCTTGATCTCCAGAATAAATTTGAAAGGCAGTCAAGCCACAAGGAATGCAGTCTTTGGACAAGTCCTGGTGCTACTTGGACTTCGGATACATATTACCCAGAAGGATACTAGCTATACAATCCAAAGGAGAGCCTACATCACTCCTCCCCAACTTCAAGCAGTGCAACTGGGGAGAGATTCCATCTCCTTGGGGAAAGGAAATAAAAGGAAAGCATACTAAAGACTTTGTCTTTTGCAACATGGGTACCAATTCAGCCACAGTAAAATAAGGTACCAAGCGGATTTCTGAATCCCCTGATTTCAAGTCTTAGCTCCTATATGACATTTCCAGATCCATCCTGGGCTGGAAGGAACCATGCTGCCCTGAAAGGAAGGAGCATAGTAGGATTCAGCACCCATTGGAATGCTTACACCAACATTTCCTAATTCCCCAGGAGCAATATTATATCCTGTAAAATATCCTTGAGCCTTAAATAAACATCAGAGGCTGGGTAGTAGTTGCCACGGGACTTGGACAAGACTGTGCTGGATTCTGGTGTGACCTAGTTCAATCCTAGCTCACGTGGCCAAGGGAGAATGCTCTCATCATCCCTTCCTCAATGCCTGGAAGCCCAGCACAGGGAGTGAGACTCTTTCTGTTTGCGGGAAAGTGGGGAAAGGGAATGAAAGACTTTGCCTGATAATCCATAGAATCCTCCCCTATCTTACCAAAGCTCACCAAGGTAACCAGAAGTCTGCAAGAGTTGCAGTGTTACTGGGCTTGGAGTACCACTTACTGTTAATATGACTAAAGTGACCACAGGCTTAGATATAATACCCATTTCCTTTTGAATATCTGGAAAGTCTTCTCAAGAAAAACAGGTACAAACAAGCCAAGACTGCAGAGATTAGAATAAATACCTAACTCTTCAAAGCAGACATTGATGAACATCCACAAGTATCAAAAACATCCAGGAAAACATGACCTTACTAAATAAGGCACCCAGTAACCCATCCTGCAGTAATGGAGATACATGACCTTTCAGACTGAGAATTCAAAATACTATTCTAAGGCATCTCAATGAGCTTTAAGACAACACAGAGAAGGAATTAAAAATTCTATCAGAGAAATTTAATAGAGAAATTGAAATAATTTTTAAAAAGCAGAAATTCTGGAGCTATAGATTCAATTAACAATGCATCAGAGTTTCTCAAAAGCAGAATTGATCAAGCAGAATAATTAGTGAGCTTAAATATAGGCTATATAAAAATATACAGTCAGAAGAGAAAAAACGATAAAAAGAATGAAACATCCCTACAAGATCTAAAAAAAATAGATTCAAAACAGCAAATCTAAGAGTAGCTGGCCTTAAAGGGGAGTACAGGCACATGCCACCATCTATTGAATATTATTCAGCTATAAAAAAGAATGAAATCACAGTTTGTGCAACAACATGGAGAACATCACCTTAAGTGAAACAACTCAGACACATAAAGACAAATGCTGGTTTTCTCACTTTTAAGTCAGAGGTAAGAAAGTACACACCTGGAAGCAGAGTGTGCAATGATGTACAATGGAGATTTGACAGGGAGAAGGTGACAGACAGTGGGCGATGGGAGACTGCTTGGTAAGTATAATGTGCGTTGCTTCAGTGATGTAAGCACTGAAGGCCCTTACTTCATCACAGTGCACTATATCAATGAAAAAATAACATACTTCTTTGCCATGACTACATAAAAAGAAAAAATAAATGCGGAAGAAAAAAAAAGTGCACAATCTCAAAAAAAATAAAGACGTGACGAAATATTGGGGTACCAATTTTATTCAAAGAAATAATAACAAAGAAATTTCCAAACCTAAAAAGGATATCAATATTCAAGTACAAGAAAGTCATTCAACATGAATCAGATTTAACCCAAACAAAACTTCCGCAAGGCATTTAATAATCAAACTACCAAAGTTTATAGATAAAGAAAGGGTCCTAAGGACAGCAAAAAAAAAAAAGGAAAATTAACATATAAAGGATCTCCAATACATCTGGAAGCAGATATCTCAGTGGAAAACTTATAGGCCAGTAAAGAGTGGCATGAAATATTCAAATGCTAAAGGAAAAAAATATTATCCAATAATATTATATCCTGCAAAAATATCCTTCAAACACAAAGGAGAAATAAAGTTTTTTGGAGACAAACAAAAGCCAAGGGATTTTTTTCAATACATTCTAGTCCAAGAAGAAATGCTAAAGGGAATTCTTTCAGTCTGAAAGAAGAGGACATTAATAAACACTATGAAATCACATTATAGTATAAAACTTACTGGTAAAGGTAAGTACACAGAAAAATACAGCATATTCTTTTTTTTTTTTTTATAGAGACAGAGTCTCACTCTATCACCCTCCGTAGAGTGCTGTGGCATCACACAGCTTACAGTAACCTCCAACTCCTGGGTTTAGGTGATTCTCTTGCCTCAGCCTCCTGAGTAGCTGGGACTACAGGTGCCCACCACGATGCCCAGCTATTTTTTTTGCTGCAGTTTGGCCGGGGCCAGGTTTGAACCTGCCACCCTCGGTATATGGGGCCAGCGCCCTACCCCCTGAGCCACAGGTGCTATCCAAATACAGGATATTCTAATACTGTAATTGTGGTGTGTAAACCACTCATGTCTTGAATAGGAAGACTAAAAGACAAACCTATACAAAATAATACCAATAACAACTTTTTAAGAGATATATAATATAAAAAGAAAAAAATGGAAATAATGTAAAATCTAAAATCAGGGGGTAGATGATGGAGTTAAAGTATAGAATTTTTTGTCTTTCTCTTGGCTTGTTTGTTTTCTTCTTATAAACAGAGTTAAGTTGCTATCACTTTAAAATAATCAATTATAAGATTTTTTGCAAGCATTATGGTAACCTCAAATCAAAACACCTACAACAGATAAACACACCAAAAAGGAAGAAATTCAAATACACTGCCAGGGAAAATCACTTTAAGCAAAAGAAGACAGGAGGGAAACAAAAAAGAGAGCACAAAACACAATCATATATCAAACAACAGTATGGCAGTAGTAAGCCCTTAACTATCAATTTAACATGGCATGTAAATGGACTAAATTCTCCAATCAAAAGACAGAATAGCTGAAGGAATAAAAAAATCAAAGCCCAACTATATGCTATCATCAAGAAACATATTTTATTTATAAAGACACATAGAGACTGACAATAAAAGGATAGAAAAAGGGTATTCCATGCAAGTGGAAACCAATAAAAGAGCAGGAATAGCTGCATGTATATGAGATAAAATAGATTTCAAGAAAAAAAAATAAAGAGACAAACAAGGTCATTACATAATGATAAAGGGTCTACTCAGCAAAAGAATAAAATATTGAAAAATTTTATGCACCCAACACTAGAACACCCAGATAAATAGGGCACAAATAATCAGAGCTAAAAAGAGATATAGACCCCAATGTGGTAACAGTGAAAGGCTTCAACACACCACTTTCAGCATTGTACAGAAAATCAACAAAGTAACATTGGACCTAATCTGCACTACAGGCCAAATGGACCAAAAGATATGTATGGAACATTTCATCAAATAGCTGTAGAATACACATTCTTCTCCTCAACTCATGGATAATTCTCAAGAATAGATAATATGTTGAACCCAAAAACAGTTTTACAAATTTAAAATAATTTAAATCATACCAAGTATTTTCTCTGACCACAGTGGAATAAAACTACAAATCAATAACATAAGGGGCATAAGAAACTATACAAACACACAGAAATTAAACAATATAATCCTGAATGACCAGTAGATCAATGAAGAGACGAAGAAGAAAATTGAAAAAGTTCTTGAAACAAATGAAAATGAAAATACTACACATCAAAACCTATGGGATACAGGAAAAGCAGTAAAAAGGAGGAATGTTTATGGTAATGAGTACCTAATCAAAAAGGTAGAAAAGCTTCAAATAAACAACCTAATGGTGCATCTCAGACAACTAGAAAAACAAGAGCAAATGAAACCCAGAATTAGTAGAAGAAAGGAAATAGTAAAGATAGCAGCAGAAATAAATGAAATTGAAACCAAAAAATACAAAAGATCAACAAAATGAAAAGCTGGCTTTTTTGAAAAGATAAATAAAATTGACATATCGTTAGTCAGAGTAAGAAAAAAAGTGAGAAGACTCAAATAAATAAAATCGAGATGGAAAAGAAGGGATTACAACTGATACTACAGAAATAAACAAGATCATTAGAGACTACTATGAGCAACTATATGCCAATAAATTGGAAAACCTAGAAGAAATGAATAAATTCCTAAACATATACAAATTACCAAGATCGAATCAGGAAGAAATCCAAACCCTAAGATCGATAACAAGTAATTATTACTGTCATAGAAGCAGTAATAAAAAGTCTCCCATCAAAGAAAAGGCCAGGCCTCAATGGCTTTACAGCTGAATTCTATCAAAAATTTAGAAAACTAATACCAGTCCTACTCAAGCTATTCCAAAAAATCAAGGAGGAGGTAATACTCCCAAACTCGTGCCATAAGGCTTGTATCACCTTAATACCAAACCAAAGAGATAACAAAGAAAGAATACTATAGGCCAATATCTTTGATGAACACAAATGCAAAAATCCTCGAAGATTTTTCAACATGATGAAGAAGGTCAACATATGCAAACCAATCAATGTGATACATCATGTCAACAGAATGAAGGACAAAAACCATATGATCATTTTAATAGATCCTGAAAAAGCATTTGATAATTTTTGCTTCAACTTTAAAATATGATTTAAGAAACTTACGGGAAGTGGTATGATCTATAAGATTTGGTCATATTTTTACAGATTTCAATCTTCTTTCCTTTCTGAAGTTTCAAGCTTTCTGCTATACTTACCTTTCTGATTAGAGAACTTTCTTTAGCCATTCTTTAAAGTGAGGATTTTTAGCAAATAATTCTTCATTTTCCTTGTCTTAGAATGTTTTTATTTCCCATTCCTAAATATATTTTTGCCAGATATAGAATTCATTGTTGGCAGTTCTTTTTATTCAGTACTTGAAAAATGTTGTGGTACTTACTTCTGATTTTCATAATTTCAGATGAGAAATCCACTGAAATAGCAATTTCAGTGTTCTCTTATAAGTAATGTAGCATTTTTCTGTGACTCTTTTAAAGATTATTTTTGTCTTTAGCTTTCAGACATTTAATTATAATGTGCCTTGGTATACATTTCTTTGGTTTTATCCTATTTGGGGTATGCTCAGCATCTTGAATATGTAGGTTTATTTCTTTTGCCAACATTCTAGCCAATATTGTTTATTATTCCTTGAATAGCATTTCAGTGCTACTATATATCTCTCTTCTCTGGAACTCTGGTAATAGAAGTGTTTTGCTATTGTCTCATCAATTACTGAGACTGCTCAATTTATTTCAATCTATTTTTTCTTTATTGTTCAGATTTGGTAAATTCTGATCTGTACTTTTACACTTACTCTTTCTTCGAGCTTCTCTACTCCACTCTAGAGCCATTGAGTGAGTTTTTAATTTAGATCATCTTAATGTTCTATCTATCATTTTAATTTATTACCATCAGTAAGTATCTCAAATCAAACCCAATGTATAAAACCTTAATTCATATTTCTTTGGGGGGATTTACAGAAACAAAAGGAAATGAACTATAGATTCATGCTTCAATAACAGTGAATCTCAATAATATTATACTGAATGACAGAAATAAGACACAAAAAGGACATACTATATAACTTCATTTGTATAGAATTCTAAAATAGACAAAACTACTGACCAATGATGATTGATAGAAAGCAGATCATGGTTGTAGTGGAGGGGGTATTCACTAAGAAAGGGCAGAAGAAAATTTTCTGTGATGATGATAATTTTATGGGTCTTAATAGCCATGTGCAAATTGGATTATGAGAACTCAAGGTGGCTAACTAGAGGCACCCAGCATTTGCTTCCTCCATAAAGGAAGTTCGAAACAACAAAGACAGAAGAGTGTGTGAAATAGAGTGTATAGGGGAAAACACCATAATTCAGTAAAAATGGATAAAGACATTCTAAGGCATAGAAACTCAGGGGAGCAGCACAGGGAGGGAAACAAAGTCTTCAGCTAGGATCAGTTCAGAGCTAAGAGGGACCAAGCACTGCAGGGAAAAGGTAAGCAAGAAATCTTTAGCATTTCACTTACAGCATTTCCCACTACAGATACCTTCAATCCTAGATAGAGGAGAAGCCCATAGACCTTGAAGGCCCTGATCCCTATATAGGTAGCTTCTGGGAGTCCATGATACCACATTACTTCAGAGGGAATTTACACATTGTTCCCCCACATCCCTAGACACAAACTGCTACAGCACATCACCATTTTGAGAGCAGAGCCCCCACCAGAGTGCATCCTGGCCTGAGGCCCAATACCTCCTTTATATCTATATACCTAAGGCCTAACCAGCATCCACCCATATCCACCCAGAGAGCTGCAACATCACAAAACCAGCTGGACCCTGTGGTACAGCAGAGACTCCAGCACCCAAGCCCAAGAAGTATAGTATGCCCAAAGGCATAGAGCATCCAGCACAGACACAAGGCTGCTCACAGGACAGCAAGAACTTATATACTCATTCCTAGAACCTGAGAGCTACCAGCCCCAGGCTACTGACACCACCAATGAAAATCCATCCCCCTTCAGAATACAGCCACTCTATGCCTGCGCACACCTCATAGGAGCCCCATAATTTGGGTCTTCTGGTATCCCCAACCCCAGCAAAGCCATGCAATATCTCCACAAAAAACTTCAGCTTAGGCAAGCAAGGTACACACAGACCATGTTGGTGTTTATTACATCCAAATTAATCAAAAGGAAACTACACCATGTGCCCACCCAAAACTGAAGTCAAAGAATCCTACCCTGCTGACACTATAGGATATATATTTTTATTAATTAAATCATACCTGTGTACATTAATGAAATAATGGGGTACAGTGTGGTGTTTTCATATACAATTTGAAATATTTTCATCAAACTGGTTAACATAGCCTTCATGTCATTTTCTTAGTTATTGTGTTAAGACATTTATATTCTACTTTTAGAAAGAGTCACTTCTACCCTTGTAAGATAAACAATAGAGGTGATCCCACCAATCACCCTCCCTCCACCCATCCACCTTCCTGCCCTCCCCTCCCCCTCCCTCCTCCCCATGTTCACATTGATGGAACTGGAAAATGTTCTTCTTAGCAATGTATCTCAAAAATGGAAGAAAAGGGGTAGAGCAAAGATGGCGGACTGCAGCCAGCTTTTTACAGAAGCTCCCATCCAGAAGGAGGCTTAAAGGACAAAAGTTTAGCAAGGGAGCTGATGGTTTGGAGCGGAGCCAAGAGAGAAGATTGAAGAGTACACTTCAACCTTCCTGAGGCGAGCTACAACCCCAAAAATACAATCAAAAGGTACAAAATCCACCACCAAGCAGATGGGAGTCCATTCCCCCACAAGAATGGCTCACAGTTTACTCTATACAAACAAGCGAACAGAGTTCAAACATCCTCCCACTCTATCCCACGGGAGAGACCCCCTAAAAACTGGATCTCCTACCCCTGCTGGCATGCCACAGCACCCTCCTGCCAGGCATAAAACTGTAAAACTGTATAAAACTGTATATAGTCCCCACCTGCAACATTGAACTCCGAGGATTCTCCCCCCTCCCCCCCGAGGGCTGGAGGTTTGTTACTTACGGAGTCTAGATTCTTGGGCATCTTCTTGAGAGAAGTGGAGGGGGAAAGGGCTAGTGCTGCTCTGTGCTGACTATGGCACAGGAGTGAGGAGAAGAAAGTTGGCTCAGAGGAAGCCATACAGCAACAGTGGCATCCTGAGCTGTGAACTGACGCCATTCTAGATAGGCGAGCCCCATCTCTCTGGGCAACCAGAGGTTCCGGACAGCAGCCACAGGCCAAACGGACTTGGTAACTTTCATAAGTAAAGAGCCATTAGCATAAGCCCTCAGGGGAATAGCTGAGAGAAAGGCAGTGGGTGGGCAGAGGCTAGAATTGACACCTGAGTGTAAACTCTAATTTGTTTGCTGCCCAGAGCTGAGTTCTTCACCATTTCTAGAAAGCCTCTGACTTGCAGAAGAATTTGGACAGGACAGAGGTGTGAGGCTGAAACGGCCACAACTTTCAAAGCCTAAATTCTCCCCCTGCCGGACTGGACTCAGACTTTCCAATGAGCACCTCGCCCTCACAGGAATGCTGAGACAAAGGCAGTGGGCGGGCAGAGGCAAGGATTGACACCTGAGTGTAAACTCTAATTACTGCCCAGTGTTGAGTTCCTGATCAGCTCTAGCAGCCTCTGACTTGCAGAGGAATCGAGCCATGACAGAAGGCAAGGGGCTGGAATTAAGAGAACATTCACAGCCTAATTTAAACATGCAAGGCCCCCCTGACGGACACAGATTTCCAGGTGATTTTGGCAGTCATAAACCCTGGGAGCAGTTACCTACTGGAGTGAATAGGGTCACAGACCTGAGGATTACGAGTGACTGGGTGCAAGATGGGGAAGGAGGTATTAACCTTCCCAGACTAACCCATTTGCTGGGTGGGTCCCTTTGCCCTCACAGAGCACTGGAGCAAGTTATACCCGAGCTGCGAGCAGACCCTGCTTATCTAGCTGCTGGAAACATTTGAACTTTTCCACCTGAAACTGGTGCTGACTGGGACAACTGAATTGGACCCCTTAAACCGGTAAGACCACCCAGGGACTATTCAAAGGGGCACCCTGGGTGTATGGTTGAGGGAAAGTTTGATTTTCCTTGCCCAATTGTTGTTTCTGGGGGGCGGGGTGACTTAATTGCTGGTATTTCTCCACAGCAGAGATTTCAATCAAGAGTAACTGATTCACTAGGGTAGGACAGAGACCAGCTGAAAATAATACAGAGCCACTTAGCCCCACCACCCCAAACAGGTCCCTAGTCTCTCAGGGCGTAACACCATACGGGTCCTTGACAAAACTCAAGGGGAAAAGCCAAACGGGGTAAAATAATCATGGGACAGAATCAGCGGAAAAGTTCTGGTAATATGAATAACCAGAGTAGATCAACCCCCCAAGAAAGGATGTGGCTGGTAACATGAATAACCAGAGTAGGTCAACATCCCCCCCCAAGAAAGGATGTGACAGTCGAAACTGAAGATCCCCTATATAAACAGATGGCTGAGATGTGAGAAACTGAATTCAGAATTTGGATTGCAAATAAGATTAATAGAATAGAGGCAAAGATAGAAATAGAAATTAAAGGAGCATTCCAAAAGTTCACTCAAGAATTCAACGAATTCAAAGATAAAACCACCAAAGATTTTGAAACATTAAGGCAAGGGACTGCAGCTCTCAAAGATCTGAAAAACACGGTAGAATCTCTTGGTAACAGAGTGCAAGAGGCAGAAGAAAGGATCTCAGATGTAGAAGACAAAGCTTCTGAATATATCCAAACATCGAAAGAGAATCAAAAATGGAAAGCAAAAATGGATCATTCTCTCAGAGAGCTCAGGAATAACTCAAAGAAAACTAATATTCTCCTCATAGGAATCCCTGAAGGCAATGAAGTTGCTTTGCAAAACACAGAGGCTCTTCTGTATGAAATTATGAAAGAGATCTTTCCAGATATGTCAAGAGACCCTGAAATTCAGATTGCAGACAGCTTCAGAACCCCAGCACAACTCAACCCAAATAAGACATCCCCCAGACACATCATAATTAACTTCACCAAAGTTAATATGAAAGAGAAAATCTTGAAAGCAGCAAGACTTAAGAAAACCATAACCAACAAGAGGAAGAATATTAGAATAACTGCAGATCTCTCTGCCAAAACCTTTCAGGCAAGAAGAGGGTGGTCATCAACATTTAATCTCTTAAAACAAAATACCTTTCAGCCCAGGATCCTGTATCCAGCTAAACTGAGTTTCATTTATGATGAAGAAATTAAATACTTTAATGACATCCATGCATAGAAGAAATTTGCCATAACCAAACCAGTTCTCCAAGATATTCTCAGACCTATTCTCCATAATGACCAGTGCAATCCTCCACCACAAAAGTAAACTAACTCAAAAACTATTGATCAAATTCCAATTTCTACAGTGGCAAAAGGATTAAAAACGTCCACTGGACTTTTGAACAACTCGATACCTAAAATTTTATCAGGCTTATCAATAATTTCAATCAATGTAAATGGCTTAAATTGTTCTCTAAAGAGGCACAGATTGGCTGATTGGATACAGAAACTCAGACCAGACATCTGTTGTATACAAGAATCTCATCTTACCTTAAATATTATTCACAGATACAATAGGTTTTAAACCAACAAAAGTAACCAAGTAAACAATGGCCACTTTACATTTGTTAAGGGCAATACTCAAAATGATGAGATCTCAATTATCAATATCTATGCACCCAACTAGAATGCACCTCAATTTATAAAAGAGACTCTAACTGGCCTGAACAACTTGATCTCCCCCAGCTCCATCATAGTTGGAGATTTTAACACTCCTTTGGCAGTGTTGGATAGATCCTCCAATAAGAAGCTTAGCAAAGAAATCTTAGATTTAAATTTAACTATTAAACTTCCTGACTTAATAAGACATCTACAGAACATTTCATCCTAACAAAACTGAATACACATTTTTCTCATCAGTACATGGAACATACTCCAAAATTGATCACATCTTAGCCCACAAATCTAACCTCAGCAAATTTAATGGAATAGAAATTATTCCATGCATCTTCTCGGACCATCATGGAATAAAAGTTGAACTCAGCAACAGGAATCTGCAGACTCATACAAAAACATGAAAGCTAAATAACCTCATGCTGAATGATAGATGGGTCAAAGACGAGATCAAGAAGGAAATTACCAAATTTTTAGAACAAAATGACAATGAAGATACGAGTTATCAGAACCTCTGAGATACCGCAAAGGCAGTCCAAAGAGGGAAATTTATAGCATTGCAAGCCTTCCTCAAGAGAATGGAAAGAGAGGAAGTTAACAACTTAATGGGACATCTCAAGCAGCTGGAAAAGGAAGAACATTCC
>NW_003852446.1:6628454-6670629 GCF_000181295.1 Otolemur garnettii
CAAAAATTGAATTACAACAAAGATATTTGCTTCAGAATGTTTACTGCAGCCCAATTCATAATTGCTAGGTCATGGAAGAAGCCCAAGTGCCCATCGACCCATGAATGGATCAATAAATTGTGGTATATATACACCATGGACTATTATGCAGCCCTAAAGAAAGATGGAGACTTTGCCTCCTTCATGTTTACATAGATGGAACTGGAAAATGTTCTTCTTAGCAAAGTATCACAAGAATGGAAGAAAAAGTATCCAATGTACATAGCCCTATTTTGAAACTAATTTATAGCTTTCATAGGAATGTTATAACCTAATTATAGTCTTAGAATATGGGGATGGGAGAGGGGAGGTAAGGGGGGTGGATGGGGGAAGGGAGGGTGATTGGTGGGGTCACCTCTATGGTTTATCCTACAAGGGTACAAGTGACTCTTTCTAAAAGCAGAGTATGAATGTCTTAACTCAATAACTAAGAAAATGACATGAAGGCCACATTAATCAGTTTGATCAGAGTCTTTCAAAATGTATGTGAAAACACCACACTGCACCCTGTGATTACGTTAATGTACACAGCTATGATTTAATTTAAAAAATCTAAAAAAAAAAAAGAATGTAAAAATCAGTAGTTTTTTAGCCATGACATATTAGTAAGCTGAATACTATAAAATAAAAATGAAATTAAGTAATGGAATAACTCTTTTTTCTCTCTAGGTACCCATACATTTAATATACTTATAAGATCTCAGTGGTATCAAAATGAAATTGGGCTAAAAGAAAAGAAATCTAAACATAAGCTAAAATACATTAGCATCATTCTTTTCAAATTCCTTATTCTCATACCACAATGCATAATATTATAATGTCATTAACATAGTGAAAGTTTGGGTGGTTGACAATATCCAAGATTTAATAGATTATGAGCAATCATGAACTGCAAGTATTTTTAAATTCTAAGCTAACAATATCCATACCCCTATAAATCTATAAGATCAAAAAAAAACTGCTTGAGTTTTTTATTCACTTTCATACATATGAATGTACTATAGAGAAGAATACCTATCTCCATTATAAAGAAAGGGAAATTATAATACAAAAATAGTAGCTAAGCTTTCGTATAGCTATATTTCTCTGTATATTAGAAAATAATTAGCGTAGTAGAAGAATATGCCTCCAAATGTGAAGGCATTTCTTTCTGGTTTGTTTTTTTTAATTTCAAGTCAAGTAAATCCCACATACATTGGGGATGGTTGCATAGAAGTAATTATTACTTATTAAATATTAATTTCTTATTTATTAGCACTATCACAAATAAAATAATAAACAGTAACATCAGAATAATATTTATCTTACCTTAGCAATCCCAGAACCCAGTCTACTGCTTAAATTCATTACATAAATGAATGAATAGATGAACTGAAAACAAATTAATTCAGAAAAATTTCTTCCTACATGCTTTACATTTTTACTTTTTGGAACCAAAATATAATATTTCTTACTACCTGCATGATAAAATAATCATGAACAATATGGACTTAATTAAGAATCTAAAACTAAGAACTTAAGTCTTATTTTAAAAAGACCCTAAATAGCTAAAGAAATCTTCACAAAAAAGAACAAAGCCAGAGGTATCACACTACCTAACTTCAAAATATATGAGGATAAATTCAGACAATTAAATTTGCAAGTTCCTCCTAGAAAAAGTACTACATACCTCATTTCTGAATATCACTACAGTCACCTTCAAAGTACCCCGTTAGGAAGCTATGCACTGATTCCAGTGCCTAGTCCATCCTTCAAAGCACTTTTCCTAGGATGAGTTTGCACACTGAATTATCAGACCTTATACAATGACAGTGCTGATGGCCATTCTAGACAAAGAGTTCCAAAATGCTTTAAAGGATGAACTAGGCACTGGTGTTGGTGTATAGCTACCCAGGGGAAGTACTTCAAAGGTGACCATAGTGATATTCAACAATGAGGTATGTAGCACTTTTTCAAATATAGAGTATATAGAGCGCAAATTAACTTGTCCAACCTAATACTACAAAGCTAAAATAATCAAAAGAGCATGGTATTGATGCTACATATAAAATTAAACACATAAATCAATGGAACAGAAAGGGAAATTCTGTAATTCCAGAAATACATCCATGAACTTACTGCCAACTCATTTCCAACAACAGTGACAAGAACATGTGGGAAAGAACAGCCTCTTCAATAAATGGTGCAGGAAAACTGGATACCCACATGCAGAAGATAGAATCTAGCCCCTTATCACTCACCATATTAAAAAATCAACTCTAAATTAATTGAAGATTTAAGTGAAAACCTGAAACTATGAAACTACTAGAAGAAAACTTAGGGGAAATTCTTTAGAGCATCAGTCAAAGATTTTATAGACAAAAATAGACAAATGGTATTATATCAAACTAAAAAGCTTTTCCAGAGCAAAATAAATAATCAACACAGTGAAGAGACAACCTGTAGAATGGAAGAAAATATCTTCAAATCATTCATCCAAGAGGGGGTTAATATCCAGAGTGTATATTAAAAAGTATACAAGTAATATATACTTATATGTAAATATATATTTCAGTATATATGTAACTGAAACAATTCAAGAGCAATAATAATAATCTTTAAAATGGACAAAGGATCTAAATAGACATTTTTCAAAAGAAGATATATAAATGGCCAAGAAGTATATGAAAATTCTCAACATCACTAATTATAAGGGAAATTAAAATCAAAACCACAATGAGATATCATCTCATGCCAGTTAGTTATTATTAAAAAGATAAAAAATAACTGCTGGATGATCTTGTAGAGAAATGGTAGTTCCCATATACTGTTGGTGGGAATATAAATTAGTACAACCATTATGGAAAATGGTATGGTGATTCCTCAAAAATCTAAAAATAGAATTACTGTATGATCCAGCAATCTCACTACTTGGTATTTATGCAAAGGAAAGGAAATGAGTATATAGAGCTATCTGTACCATTGTGTTCTTCCCAGCTTATTCACAATACCCAAGATATCCATAATAACCTAAATTAATTCCAGTTAACCTAAGTGTCCATCAAAGAATGAATGGATAAAGTATGATACATATACACAATGTAATACCATTCAGCCATTAAAAAAGTGAAATTCTGTCACTCATGGCAATATGGATGAGCCTAAAGAATGAACCTTAATTGTATTAAGCAAAGTAAGTAATTCACAGAAAGATACATGACACATGTGGTCACTCAAAAAGTTCAGCTCATAGAAGTACAGAATAGAATTGTTGTTATCATATGCTAGGAAGTTTATAGGGTAGGGAAAAAGAAGAAATCAGTTAACAGATATAAAATCCCAGCTAGATAGAAACAATAAATTCTGACATTCTATAGCACTGTGAGGTGACTATAGTTTTAAGAATAATTTATTGTGTCTCAGCACCAGCGGCTAAGGCACCAGCCGCATACATCAGAGCTGGTGGGTTCAAATCCAGCCTGGGCCTGCCAAACAACAATGACAACTACAACCAAAAAATAGCCAGGCGTTGTGGTGGGTGCCTGTAGTCCCAATTACTTGTGAGGCTGAGGCAAGAGAACCTCTTAAACCCAGGAGTTGGAGATTGCTGTGAGCTGGGATACCATGGCACTCTACCCAGGGCGACAGCTTGAGGCTCTGTCTAAAAAAAAAGAATAATTTATTGTATATTTTAAGATAGCTAGACAAAAGGTATTGGAATAGTCTCATCACAAGAAATGATAAAAGCTTGAGGTGATGGATATGCTAATACTCTGCTTCATTAAGTATACATTGTATATATGTACCAAAATATCACTCTGTACCATATAAATATGTACAATTATGTGTCAATTAAAAACTTAAAAACTGAAAATAGTAAAAATAAAAGCTATGTGGATTATATTACACAAGTTTATATATTTGTCAGAACTGAAAAGTATACACAGAGTACTTAGCTGTATTTAAATTGTAACTCAGTAAAAAGAAATGACAGGTCTGTATACATAGTCTAAGACTAAATGATTTTTTTTTTTTTTGCAGTTTTGGGCCGGGGCCAGGTTTGAACCCGCCACCGCTGGCATATGGGGCCGGCACCCTACTCCTTTGAGCCACAGGTGCTGCCCAAGACTAAATGATTTTTTTAAAATTCACTGGCTAAATAAGTTTTCTCCCCCCCCCCCATATTAAATAAAAGGCTTAGAGATATAGGGCAAAGCAGGGAGGGAAATTTGAAAGAGAAAACAAGAGAACTAAGTGTAGTGTGGGGAGGGAAGGAAGAAGGTCTGTGTCCTCTTCTTCAGGAGCTAAACAGAACTTCATGTGTATTTTGGAGAGTATAAAGAATCTTGGGTGAAGACCAGGGAGATGGTAAGTCTTTAAGAAAAATCCTATAAACCATTAAGAATGTAAGAGCTATTGTTTACCTACATAAGGAAAACCCAGAGAAAAGCCTCTGAATTCCAGGTGATGGCAAGTGAATGTTCCTGGAGGATTATGTAGTAGCTAAGAAGAGCAATAGTTAATGGTCTTGCAAGGGATCTAGAGCTGATAGTAATGATCACCAAACCCACAGGAATTATAAACAGGGATCAAATAAGGTACAGTATATAGTCTGATTTTAGCAGATGTCAACATGCAGGGGTTGGCCAATGATCAGGTAGGATTAGTTCCATTAAAAGGATGTCAGCTTAGGACATAACCCAAACAAATGCAACAAGTGTATGTGCCTGCACTATGGAAACTTGTAAACATTTGCTACATCTTCTTCCATCATTATATGTACCTGAGGGAAGAGGAGAAGACAAAATATTAATTTTTGTAAGAAAAATCACAAAGGTGACTACAAAACTTTCTGAGACATAGATAATTTTTCTGTTACTAGATAAATTTTTCTGGGCATGTGAATTATAGATTATATTTAGTCATACAAAAAGTTAAGTTCTTGCTTTATATGTGTGTTTTACACTTATAGAAAGTTGCAAAAATACTACAGAGTTCCTTTATATCCCTCAATCTGCTTATGTCAATGTTAACACTTTACATAACCATAGACTGATTATCAAGAACAGGAAATTAAAATTCACACAATATTATTAATTAAGCTATAGACTTAATTCAAACTTCACCAATTTTTCCACTAATGTCTTTTTTCTGTTTCAGGATTCTATCCAGAATCCCACATTGCCATCATAACAAGAGTTTGGAGCCTGAGAAATATGGACTTATTAGATAACTCAGGTATTTTTTCATTTCTCCAACACATTTAAACTAAATCAAAAATTTGGATCAACAGTCATAAAAATGTTTACTAATAACTATAATGATAATAAAAAATCTCTGTAAATATTGAAAGAGGAATATATTGCATCATGATTTCTTTCATTTAAATGATCCTTGCATTTAGTTTCATTTTGGCAAACAACTTCCTAAACTCGCCTTATACTGTAATGATTTTGCGTCTTTTATTACAAATTCTATGTATCTCTATAAGTGGTTAGAAATTTTTCTTAAATGCTGATACTCTGTAAACAAATTTTCCTTCTGAAATCATCAATCTTCTTTTGCTCATGGTGCTTTCACTACACTCTTGGGTCTCTTGAACAAAAAAATTTCCTGGCCACCTATGTTAGTTGAATCTGAGGCATGCAAATTCACTTAATTTAATCATAAACAATGCAATCAAAAGCACTTCATAAATCAGTCCACCTTAATTCAAATCACCTCTTGATTGCATTGGTCCTCCTTCCAAACCATTCGATGGTAGAGTATGGCTGATGTCTATCTCCAAGAAATTTATTAGTATTCATTAAGCATTAGTGAATTAAGAAATGTGAAGTTTGAGTATCCTCATTTGGGAAAAGAAAAGGCTCTGAAGAAGAGCATCAAGGTCAAAGTGTCATAAATGTCCTTGTTTAAGAATTGTTTCTAATCAATTAATGACAAAAATTACCTTGAGCTTCTGATACTCTATCAATTTTGAAAAAATTTTTGTAGGCCCTTACTCTAGGATATATAAAGTAATAGCCACAAGTATATTAAATCTAAGGCAACCAATTTCTAAGAAGCACAACTAAAGTATTAGCAAATGATTTACTATTTGAAGTATTCAAAGTGAATGCAAAGTACAGTTGTATAAAGGGCATGTATCAGTAAAAATCATCTTTCTCAAATGCATATAGTATGAATTGTATGAATGCTTGCATTAGGTTGTTTGTATTATGACTTACCAAAACAAATTAGTATTAACAAATTTTACATTTTTGCATAACTGTTGAACCAAGCCTCCATAAGATCCCATCAGAGCCCAAGTATATTTTTCATACTAAAAATCATGTACACTACATATTAACAGAACACTCCTGATTATACTGTTCTCGAAAAAAGCCTAAAGGCTTGTTATTTTCACAGCTTTATGTTATAATGATCAAGAAAAGTTATGGAATTAACACAATATTAAAAAGCTATAATAAAAGAGAAACACTCTACATATAAGAAAATAATTTCTCTTCCAAAGAAGCAAGATCACAATGGGTAACAACTTCTGAATAGTATTTTGTAATTTTGATGATTTTTTTATTTCAAAATATTAAAGGAGTACAAATGTTTCGTTATGTGAATACATTTTATAATGCTTCAGTCAATTCTTCTAGTGTACCCATCACCCAAATAGTTCATAATAGTTCATTGTAACCAAAAGGTAAGTTTTTACCCTTCCCCTCTTTCCCCCTCCCACTTCTTGATTTATAATGACCTTTACATCTCTTTGTGCATATGTGTGCCCATGTTTGGCTCCCAATTATTAAAGAGTACATTTACTCTTCCTGAGTAAATGTTTTTCCATTCCTGAGATACTTCTCTTAGGATAAGTATATATGATTTCTGAATAGTATTTTTTAATGTTTTGTTTTTCTTTTTTATTTTTAACTGGAAAACAACCATTGTGTATGTGAGGTATAAGGTGATGTTTTAATCAATGTTTACATTCTAGAAAGATTAAATCAAGCTAATTAACATGTCCAAGACCTCACAAACTTGGTTTTTCAACAGGGAGATAATTAAAAATCTACTTTTAACAACTTTGGATTACACAATACTTTATTATTAACTATGGTCAGCACGCAGTGCAACATATCATAAAAACTTATTCCTCAAGCCTGAGATTTTTCTACCCTTTGATCAACATCTCTCTTTCCTCATCCATCCCTATAGCCCATCCCAGCCTCTGGAAAATCCCTTTCTAATCTCTGTTTCTAAGAGACCAACTTTTTTCCATTCCACATATAAATGAGATCATACAGCATTTGTCTTTCTGTGCCTAACTTATTTCATCTTCCATATTGTGCTCCAGTTCTATCCATGTTGTTGCAAATGACAGAATTTCCTTCTTTTAAACGGCTGTATAGTATGCCATTGTGTGTATATATCACATTTTCCTTATCCATTCATCTGCTGATGGACTCTCAAGTTGCTTCTATTTCCTGGCTGCTGTGAATAATGCTGAAATGAACATGAGAATGCAAATATCTCTTTGATATACTGATCTCAATTCCTTTGGATAAATATCCAGAAGTGGGATTGCTGGATCATATGATAATTCTATTTTTAGTTTTTTGATAAATCTCTTTACTATTTTCCAAAAAGACTATACCAAGTCACATTTAAACCAACAATTTACAGGATTCCCCTTTCTCCACATCTTCACTAACAATTATCTTTCATATTCTTGATAATAGCCTTTCTGGCAGGTGTGAAATGATGCTTCCTTATGGTTTTAAATTGCATTTCCCTGTAGGGGATGTTGAATATTTTTTAATATATATCTTGGCCATTCATATTTATTCCTTTGAGAAACATCTGTTCAGATCCTTTGTCCAGGTTATTTCCTTGCTATTGAGATGTTTGATTTGTCTATGAATGGCATCTTCTGTTGTAACTCCTTTGTCATTCCTTGGAGGAGTTGATCTACTCTGATTATTCACATTGCCAAAGTTCTTCCACTGGTTCTGCGCCATGAACATTTTCCACAATTTTGTAATTAAAACTGATAGGGTGAGATTGTGCTGGGGCCCCAGGAAGTGGAGCCATTTTTCTCTCTTTGTCTTTAACTTTTGAGAATTTGATTATAATATGTCTTGTTGTGGATTTATTTGGATTAATCCTATTATGTACCCATTTTGGTTCCTAATTCTGGATTTGTATTTTCTTCCTCAGACTTGGGAATTTCTGCACCATTATTTTTTCAATCTGTTTTCTATCTCTTCCTCTCTCTTCTCTTTCTGGTATTCTGATAATGTATAATTTATTCCACCTGATGTTGTCTCATAAGTCCTATAGGATATCCTAACTTCTTTTCTCTTTCCTTTTGCTTTTCAGATTGAATGATTTAACAGTGAGTTGTCTGATAATCTTTTCTTCTGCTTTACTTACTCTGCTGTTTAACCCCTCTATTGAATTTTTGAGTTATTATAGTCTTCATCCCAATGACTTCTAGTGGGTACCATTTAATATTTTCTCTTTGTTGAAGTTCTCAGTTTGTTCTTGTATTGTTATTGTTACCTCAGGGAGCATCTTTATGACTATCCTATGAATTCCCCACCAAGTAAATCACATATCTCCATTTCTTTAGGGTAGGCTTCTGGATACTTATCTTGTTCTTTTATTTGGAACATGTTTCCCAATTTCTTCATTTTCTTGGACTCCCTCTGTTGATTTCTGTGCATTAGATAAAGGAATCACCTCTCCCTGTCTTATTAGACTGGTCTCATATCAAAGCTCTTCTTCTCCAATCAGCCTTGCCAGGGATTCTTGGTGCCACTAAACATTTTGTGCTTTTCTAACTTACTGTCTTTGCTCTGAATCTTAATGGCCCCTAAGAAATTAGAGGGTGTTAAGTTGTGCTATTTCCTTGAGGGAGGTATAGCTAGTCCCTTGGATGCAGTTGGAAAGGTTGGGGTGTTAGGTGTGTTCCAGTTCATTCTTTCTTTGCAGTGAAGCTGAGAGCCAGAGTTTATCTCCCCCCACTCTTTGTTCTACATACCACAGAGAAGGTCTGAGGCAGATGTCTTTAATCTTGATCAAACTGCTCACTTTGAATGTGAAGATATTCCTGCTAAATTTTCTTTTTTGAGACAGGAGCCTCAAGCTGTCCCCCTGGGTAGAGTGCCGTGGCATCACAGCTCACAGCAACCTCCAACTCCTGGGCTCAAGCGAGTCTCCTGCCTCATCCTCCCAAGTAGCTGGGACCACAGGTACCCGCCACAACGCCTGGCTATTTTTTGGTTGTAGCCGTCATTGTTGTTTGGCGGGCCCGGGCTGGATTCAAACCCTCCACCCTAAGTGTACGTGGCTGGCGCCTTAGCCACTTGAGCCACAGGTGCCAAGCCCCTGCTAAATTTTCTAAGTTTCAAAGTGATCTTTATATTCTCTGTGGTATGAGAGACTCAGGAGTATAGAGCTCCATCAATTCCCAGAGTTAAGTGATTTAGAAGGCAGTTCCTCAGATGTAGGCTTTAAAAGTTCGGACACTCGATATATGCATTAACTTCTCCAAGGAGAGTCTACAGATATTAGTTTACTGACAGAGCAAATCAGGGAAGTAGGTACAGAAGTGTCTACAATCCTATTCAAACAAGCAGAAGTCTCACACCCTACTAGCAGAGGGAGATTCCTGGTCTTGAGTTAGTGCTGAAGCAAGCCAGAGAAGAAGAGGCAAGTGTACCCACTTTCCCTTTCCAGCACAGAGAGGTCCCCCTCTCTCATTACAATGAGGTATTGTGAGAGTTTATCTATAGAGCAAGATAAAGAAGAGGGTATGTGTATTGTCATCCTTCCCACTCTTGTCAACAGAGGCTTCTGATATCTTTCCATGGAGATATTGCAGGGCTGGGATTATTGGTGGAGTAAGTCAGGGAATAAAGCATGGGGAGTGCCCTCTCTCCTGTTTAGGTTCAAGGCAGTTTATTCTTTACTTGCCATGTAGGCACCCAATACTAGCTTGTTAGAGACCAGAACTACACGGTGCTATGGGAAAAGCATAGAGCCAAATCCTTTTAGGGGAAAGTTGAAAACTGGGCTGATCCCAGAGGCCACCGCCGCTGGTAGTACTTGTGTTGTTTAAAACTTCCCTTTGTTCTTTGTGCTGGAGGAAGTGCTCAGATGCCCTGTTCCTGCTGTTCCTCAAGCAAGGGGATTTAAGAGCCAAGCTTTCCAGCAGGGACTATAAAATTTGGGCCCTATATGTGTGGTACATGTTTCTTACCCCTTAGGAAGAAGCTGGGAGTTGGAATTTCCTTCCCAATCATAAGTCATTGTGCTAAGGGTGGAATTAGTCCTTGAGTCTATCTCCATTTTTCCTACTTGTTTGGATATGGGTATTTTCTCAGTAATTTGGTGTGACTTTCAACTGAATTCTGACTTTCTCTGGGAGAGAATTAAATTGTGTGTAGGTGTCTACTTGGTGTGTCTGTGGGAGGAGGGATAGTCAGGAGCCTTCAATTCTGCCATATTGCTGATGTCCTTTCTGAATAGTGTTTTTAAACTAAATGTTGGATTTAGTTAATTCCCTCCGCTTTCTAATCTGTCTTTCACAAGTAGCTACAACTTCATCTTCCTTTTTGGCACTAAATTTCACATATGGTTAGTCTTTTCTTTTTCCATAAGATTATGCATACTAGAGTTACATCTTTAATGAAGTGAATTTCTATATTTTCTCAACATGATGCAATGTTTCTCTGAGAAAAATAAATACAATAATTTTATGCCCTCTGTCTCCTTATGCCTTGTGAGGATTCTGACAGTGCTGTGTAGGAAGTACAGGTATCTAGGTTGAGACAGGAAATCTATAAACCATAGTTTACTTTTATCCAGCCTGTGAAAGCATATTTCATATATGAAGAACAAAAGCAAGGCTTAACTTTTTAAGCCAATTTTGTTTTACATAGGTAGTCATTTAAACATGTTGAATGTGAAGTGGTACTTTGGTAATTCAAACATGTTTCTCTCTCTCCCCTTTCTAATCTTTACTTACAATACTGAAGGCTCAGATGCCCTATCCCTGCTGTTCCTCAAGCAAGGTGATTTAAGAGTCAAGCTTTCCAGCAGGGACTATAAATTTGGGCCCTGTATGTGTGGCACATGTTCCTTACCCCTTAGGAAGAAGCTGGGAGTTGGAGTTTCCTTAGCAATCATAAGTCATTGTGCTCAGGGTAGAATTAGTCCTTGAGTCTATCTCCACTTTTCCTACTTGTGTGGATGTGGGTATTTTCTCAGTAATTTGGTGTGACTTTCAACTGAATCCTGACTTTCTCTAGGAGAGAATTAAATTGTGTGTAGGTGTCAGGAATAGGTTATAGTACCTCACCTTTCATTTACCCTTCCATATCCACTTTAAGGAAAAAAATGCATTAAAACTGAATATTTTACATTTCTCACTCCACAAATATATACTTACTTGATAATTTTGTGCTCCACTTGAACTTTTTGTAGACTAGTATATTGAACCAAACATGTATAAATAAGACAGAATAATGAAGGAGTTTATATGGAAACATTACTAAAATGTAGATAAAAAATATTATTGTAAGAAATATTAAAAAAAATAAAGGTTGAGCCTTTAAAATAGTCATCTTTGGAATGTTGATATAATTCAAAAGATTTTGAGAACTTTTAAAACACTGCCTTCAGTAATTTCATGTTGCATGCTCACGCTTTTCAAAATATTTTATAGCTATATTTTTCTTCAGCAAAAAACAGTGTCAACTAGTTGGAGCATCAACTTTACTGGGAAGACTTGACTTCAAATAAATTTTGACTAGTAGCTATCCTTAAAGAAAAGAATAATAGCAAATTTTGAGGATATTTTGTGTTATGAATGTTATGCAGTTTGAATAATATTAGCTCACATTCAAGCCTCATGACAACTCTAAGAGATGAGAATCTACATATTTCATAGGAAAATACTGAGGGTTAGTGGGGTTATGTGATTTACCTAATATTATACATGTAGAACCTTGAACTTGAATTTAGACTAAAGGTCCAATTCTTCTCTTAATTTTATTCTAAGTATATCACACTGCTTTGCAATTCTACATGTTCTGTTTGTTATTTTTCCTATAATTTTATAAAAAATAAATTTTCATATAAATTATAGGAGTATAATTTATGCTGTTAGCTCTATGAGATAATTTTGATGAAGACATACATATCAATGAAAACTGAGAAGTTTTGATACTGAGAACATCCCTAAGTTTGCCTTTTGGATTTATACACTCAGCTATTCACATTTAATAGCTAAGCAAATGTAAAGCCATAAATCTTTATTTCCAAATTGTTAAACACCTGGTACCCTAAGAGTCATTGTATCAGAATATCCAATCACTGATAATAATTTTAAAATCTGGGCTCATTCAAAGGAAAATAAATTATAATGCACCCTTTCTTTTAATGGTCATAATATGCTATGAAATAAACTAAAAGTAAGATTGTTCTGTTGAATATCAAAAGTAGCTCTATGCTAATGGAAAAATGCTTGGTAATTATGCCTTCGTAGAGTACATTTACGAAAAGTTATTTTCTTGGGAAGAAAGAAAATGCTATTGCATTATCAACTGATTCCTGTTTCTTCTATCAAATTTAAAAACTCTTAACGACTGGGTTAATTTGCATGACATGGGAAAAAGTACACCTTCTCTAAGTAGAAAAGATATGCTGCTTCAGTCAAGCATAGAAATAATATATTGTTCTAAAAATAAGGTTTCTGACTTAGAAGACATATGGTGAATCTTCATGAAGTCAGGCAGAGGAGGAGTTGTCATGAAATGTGCTCCATTAGAATTGCCAGGGGGACAGACTGTACTTTCCTACTAACAAATGTCCCTTTGTTAATGTGGTTGTCCCTCTCTTTTCATATTACATGCACAATTCTTTTACTTCCCTCCCGTGAATATGTAAAATGCTTTTTATTTTGAATTCACAGTATTTGTGTTCTATTTTAATTCCACTCAAAATGTATATTGTATACCTATTATATATAAACATGGAATTTAAAAAAACATGTTGGAAAGGACATAACAATTAGGGTTATCTCTTTAGAGGTGAGAAAGTGGTTGACTTGGGAATGACTCCATGGAGGAAGTTATATTTCAATAGAGTCTTAATTAGTGAAAAGAGACAAACAAGAGAAGCAAGACTGTTTTTTGATGTGGCAAAAACATAAAGTATGCTATGATATGGCGAGAAATTTCTGTGACTAGAAATAGAGATGTAAAGCTAGATTGGGATCATCTAGTAAATTATTTCAGCCAATATGCAAGGGACTTCAATCTTTATGCTCTAGTCAATCATAGATTAGACTAGTCATTCTGGTTTTATTTAAAACATATTAAAAATATTTACTAGAGTATTATATGCATAAGATTTAATAATCAGCCGGGCACAGTGAGTGGCTCATGCCTGTAATCCTAGCACTCTGGGAGGCCGAGGAGGGTGGATCACTGGAGCTCACAAGTTTGAGACCAGCCTGAGCAAGAGTGAGACCCTGTCTCTACTAAAAAAAAAAAAAGAAAGAAAGAAAAGAAAAACTGAGGCAAGAGGATCACTTGAGCCCAAAAGTTTGAGGTTGCTATGAGTGCCATGGCACTCTACCAAGGGTGGCAAAGTGAGACTCTGTCTCAAAAAAAGATTTAACAATCAAATGGTTATGAATGACTTATAATGAGAAAAACCTAGTTCTCTATTCCACCCTTATATACACCTATTTTAGCCAAATTAAGCTGATTATAGATTTATTAATTTAGGACATTATTCATAGACTTTCTGTTACAGCAGAGGGGTAATTAGCTAACATACTTCATACCGCTACTGCTTCATTCATTTCCCTCAAATGTAATTAGATCATTATTTTCAGCTCCTATATTGCTTACCACTGTAACCTTAAAGAATATATTTAGATGTAGATTTTCTTATCCATCAACTATGTACAATATTCCTTCACTTTTTACCATGTAAAATGAGTACATTAGTACTTCTGTTTTTCCCCTTTAGTATTCTTCTCCCTTAAAGTCTACTTCATCTGACATTAATATAACCACTCCTAATTTTATTATTAGTATTTTTCCAACCTTTGTCTTTCAGTTTGCCTACATCTTTAAAGGTAGTTTCTTATAAACATATACATAGGTGATGTCATAATCCACTCTGTAATCTTTCAATTGGTATACTTAGACCATTTGTATTTGAGGCAATTATTGATATGCTGGAGCTTAAGTCTGCCACTAATTGTGTTCTTCTATTTTCTTTTTGTTCTTTTTTCATTCCTCTGTTTTCTTTTTCCTGCCTTCTTGTGTGTTACATGAATATTTTTTAGACTTTCATTTTGTCTATAGTGTTTTGGACTGTATCTGTGTTTCAGCTTTTGACTATAGGTACATGCCACCATACCAGCTAATTTTCAAAAAATTTTGTAGAGGGGTGCCTCACTATATTACCCAGGTTTGTCTCAAACTCCTGAGATCCTCTCACATCAGTCTTCCCCAAATTCTGGATAATAGGCATGAACCATTGCACTCACCTTTTATAGCTTTTTCAGTGGTGATTCTATGTAGTACATTATATAAACACAACTCATCACAGTCTAGTGGTGTCATAATTTTTCAAGTTCAAGTGAAGTTTAGAAACCTCTCTTGACATGATCTTACATTCCTCTCTCTTGACATGATCTTACATTCCTCATTTATACTATGTAGTCATTTATATATTGTACATACATTGAAAACCATATCAGTGTTATAATTTTTGCTTCAACCATCAAACATAATTTAGAAAACTCAAGAAAAGAAAGTCCACATTCTATTTACCCATATTTTTGTTTCCCATGTTCTTTCATCCTGATGTTCCATCATTCTTTTTTTTTTACATTTCCATCTATTTAGACAACTTCCTTTAGTCATTCTTTTAGGATAAATCTGTTGGCAAGATTCTTTGTCTTTCTTCATCTGAAGACACCTTGATTCACTCTTCATTCTTAGAGGACATTTTTGCTGAATATAGAATCCAGAGTTGACAGTACATTTTTTTCAACACTTGCAAAATGCCGTGCCACTTCTTTCTATGGTTTCCTCTTTTTCCCCTTATTTCAGTATTTTTTATTGTAGTAAAATATACATTAAAATTACGATTTTAACCATTTCAAGTGTAGCATCCAATAGCACTAATTATATTCATGATGTTGTACAATCATCAACACTATTAATTTTTAGAAGTTACCCATTAGGCAATAACGCTCCATCCCTTCTCCTAGACCCTGGTAACCACTCTACTTTTATCTTCATCAGATAAGTCTAACACCTCTGTCATCTTCTTGTGGGCATCTACTGATCATCTTTTTTCATTCATTTTGAAATCTCCATGGTTGTTCATTTGACAAGTGAATTTCAATCAAAACCTAGACACTTGGAGCATTGTTACAAGCCTTTGGAACTTATATAATCCTTTTTAGTTGGCTTTCTGTGACACTGATCCAGCAAAGGAATAAGAGTTGCTGCCAGCTTTCACCCAAGTATGGTAAATGTCCAGGTTCCCCATTCAGCCCTCATTGACACCTGAAGGCAGAGTTTTTCATTACTTCTGGGCTATTGTTAGAATTCTGACTTTCCTATAGGCTTCTACTAATATCTCCCTGGCTAGGATAGGTAAAAATGTTTCATTACTTAAGGTCACCATTTGGTTTCTGCTGACATTTTGGCGGGGGGCGGGGGGGGAAGGTGGCCTCATTACTGCATGGCAGTGATCAAAGTCTTAACTTTCCACAAGGACTCCTCTAATACCATACCAGTAAGGAGGGGTAACTCTATTGTTACTGGGTGGAGATAGCAGCCCAGGTTCCACAGATACTTCAGAGGGATAAGTAGGCTTATTACTGCCTGGCAAGGATGAACAACCTAGTTTCTTCTTGTCCTTTTTTGATACCACCATGGCTGGGGTGTTGAGTTCCCTTGCTAAAGCCTGACAAAGGTGGAAATCTAGGCACACTACTGGGCCTTTGCTGGCATAAATGGGGCAACAGTTTCATCTATGGTGTTTGGTTGGAGTAGAGTGGTTATTATCTTAGTTTTTTATCTTGCTAGACTTCTACTTTTCTGTATACTTTGTTAGAGGGGAGGCTTTTCTTGTACCTTTTTTTATCTGTGCCTTTGGTGCTTTCAGGTTGCTACCTTCGGCAGCTCTTTTCATACCTTGTAACTTTTTCTTATATCTCTTCTTGTATTTTCTTCTTATATCTTCTTCTTACATCTCAAAACTGTGCCTAAAAGTCATCTACTCAGAGAAGTCTTTTTTTATCACCTTTAGGAATTTCTTCCCTTCTTCACTCCAATTGTACTTTATCATTACACCTTGTACATTTCATACCAGTACTATATATTTGTCTATTTACTAGTATATTGTATGTTTTCCACTAAATTATTAACTCCATAGGGTCAGGAACCATATCCATTATATTCACTAGTTTACTCATGGTGCTTAGCCCAAATCCCTTGTACATGGTAGCCATTCAATAAATGTTTGATGAATGAATGGATGGAGACAAAACACTACATATAAAAATGCAAATTATACTGCCATTTTCTAAGTTAAAAAGATGCTTATTTATCATTTTGGCATGAATTTATATTTTCATACTATGAAATATACCTATAATGATTTTGAGACAGGGTTTCACTCTGGGCTTTGTCTGGGCTAAAGTACAGTGGCACAGTCATAGCTCAGTGCAGCCTCAACTAATCCTCCTTCTTTGGCCTCCCAAGCATGTGACACTACAGGTATGTGCCACCACACCCAGATAATTTTTCTATGTTTTTGTAGAGATGGGGTCTCATTATGTTGCCCAGGCTTGTCTTAGCCTCCTGGCCTCAAGCAATCCTCCCACTTTGGCCTCCCAAAGTGCTGGGATTGCAGGCATGAGCCACCAGGCCCAGTCTCCATAAAACTTTTATATGTCTTTATCATTTCACCTGCTATATGATTTCAAAAATATATATTTATATGCTTTGTTTTGTTCACTTGCTTTGAGGACAACAATCATATTTTGCTCATTTTTGTATTTATAGTTCTTATTGCAGGGCCCATACAGAATAGTCATGTTGAAAAATCAATAAATTATAGCTTGCATTGTGCTATAAAATATTTGAAACAGTTCCTAAGAGTAACTAAACAAACCAAAATATTTTTTTATATTGCTGAAATAACTGTTTCCTTTTAAAATCAAGAAAATGTCAAAATCAGTGACAAACTTACATGTGTCTCTCTCTTCTTACATACAGTTCCTGGTCAGTAGGAACAATTGATTTGTTCCACTTGGTATCAGCATCCTTAATTAGCCAATCATCCTATAAGTAAATAAATTTTATTTGAGAAAAAAGACAAAAATTGATGGAGAAAGAAAATACTCTTTCTTTCTTATTCCCCATCTTTAATCCTCTTTAATCTGTCAATTATTAGCCAAAGAGTAAACAACTGGTCTCCTACCTTAAGCCCTTTTTACATTAAAATTTTTTAATCTGGCTATAGTGATGTGCCACTTATTATAAGCAGGACTTTTGAATTTATTTAGCATCAATTTTGCCAGTTCAAATTTGCCACTACCCAGTAAGACTGCTAAATGTTCAGATGAAAATGAACCTAACGTCTTAAATGTGAGAGTATTCCCTGGATTTAGATGTTTTGTAAGTAATGGTAAAGCTCAGAATAAAGGCTTTATGTCACGGTCTTTGCTTTGTTTTTTATCTTGCAACATTATCACAGGGGTTTTTATAAATTATGGGGTTATCTTATGGAGCCCTAATGATTAGGGAAAACATAGTCTTTTCAAATTTGTAATTGAGTTGCTGCTGCTGCTGTTGCTGCTGATTTACTAGGCCATGCTGGACTGGCCTAGTTTATCCAGGCAGAGGTTCAGCAGAGCTCACTCTTTTGGGAGTATTTATGGGCTTCCTATATCAGATCTGTGCCAAGTGGTCAAGCAGTACCTAGCAGCAGCATGATGGCAGCTAAGTTGGGTCATCACACTTCCATAGATTTAGCCTTTAGTCTCCTTTAGTAAGGAGACAACACTCAAATTGGATTTCGAAAGTTTATTATTTACACAGATGGCAATGCAAGATTGGCACAGTGTCAGCTCTCCATGTCCCTAGGCCCATAGGATAATATCAAATAAAAGGGGCTAGATGATAAATGACAAGGGTGGCAGGTCACTCTGTTGTTGAGGAACCAATTCTAATGTATAGCTAAACAGTTTTATTGTCTGAAGACACACATGGAGTTGGGATAAGATGGAAAGTCCCATGTTTCACTATAACCAGAATGGCAGATGAGAAATGGACTTGAGGTAGGATCCTCACAAGACCATCTTCTCATGTTCTGGGTAGGACCACAGAGAATTCTGCCAAATAAAAAAAAGCATCATAATGTGAATAATCCTTGCCTATGTAGAAATGTGTAAGATCACCAGGGTGCCATGGAAAAGTTCCCCAAAAATCTGATGAGGAGAGGGGTTTTTAAAGCCAGCCCCCTTGAACGGTGCCATCATTCTATAACTGATAAAAGTATAATCAGATAAGAATAAGTATTAAGTATTATTATTGGTGTCTGGAATTTCATCAGAAAAGAGTAATGCAAGTAGTAATGGATAAACTGGAGAATTATCATTCATGATGGAGTCATCTGAATAAGATATACACATAGGTAGGCTATGAGGAAAGACAGAAGGAAAATCAACTTGTGAAAAAGATGATGCCCTATATTCTGAGCCTCCCTATTCTGACATTCAGTTCTTTCATAGATCTTAATAAGGCCATCAAGGACACTGAAGTTGACAAAACTACCATATTTTTTTCAGTTCTTATTGAAACATTATCATTTTTGTGTTTCACATAGTTTTCCACTCTTTTCTACCTGGAATTCTTTGTTCATTGGGCTATCATGACACCAAATTCTCTTGGTTCTGCTTATAATTTACTTATGTTCTCTTTATTTTCTGTGGGCTTCCTCCATGGGCATCTCACATCCTCCTGTCTCATTCATATTCTTGTTTCGATAGGAACTCTTAGATCTATACCTTTAGCCCATATTGACATTCACATTCCTATATGTGAATTCTGGTACAGGTCTGTGCCCTGTTAGGAATTGGGCCACACAGTAGGAGGTGAGGGGCAGGTAAGCCAGCAAAGCTTCATCTGTATTTATAGCCACTTTCCATCACTCACATGACTGCCTGAGCTTTGCATCTTGTCAGATCAGGGGTGGAATTAGATTCTCATAGGAGCACGAACCCTAAGGTAAACTGTGCATGCAAGAAATCTAGGTTGTGCACTCCTCATGAGAACCTAAAGCCTGATGTTCTGAGGTGGGGATATAATACACTTGAATCCTCCTGAAACCATGCCCCAGCCCTGGTCCTTGAAAAAACTGTCTTCCATGAAACTGGTCCCTAGCTCAAAAAAGGTTGGGGATCAGTGACTTATTCAATGTCTCACATGTACCTCATGTTTAGGCATGTCCAAAACAGAATTAATATCTCAGATCACTTCCTCCTCTCAAGTCTGCTACTTCTACGTCTTACATTATATGGAGAAGATATAATTTACCCTTTTGTCCAAGCTAGAGCCCTGAGAGTCATTCTTGATATTGCTCTTTTCCCAACCTCCCGTATTCAATCAATCACCAAGGTCTCCACAATAATTATTAAATACATCTCCTCTCTATCCCCACCTCCACTGCTCTATTTCTGACCAGAGTTATCTCTTTACTGGTCTATTGTCAATCCTCTGAATTGACATTCCCCTCCCTCCCCCCATCCTATCTCCCACAAATCTGCTCTCCATGGCTGGCAGAGTAGTCTATATAAAACATAAATATAAAAATACAACCAAGTCATTTCATTTCTTAAAATCCTTAAATGGCTTTATCTTGGACAGTTCAAATTAATTTTTTTCCATAATCAGGCTGTTTCCCCCCCCATCTCATCTCCTATTACCTCTTGCTTTTCATTTTAATTCCAGCCATACAGGGACCTATATATAGTGCTCTATAACTTTGTTCACACTGTCCTTCTGCCTATAAATTCTCTTTTCCATTAATGTTTGGCTGTCATCTTTTAAGACCTAAAACAGGTATTATCTTTCCATACAGTCTTCCTTCCAGCTGTTAGGTACTTCTCTGGGTACATCTATCATTGCACTCATCACACTATCCTATTAACTATAAATGTTTCTGTTTCCCCTACCAGTCTATGAGAATCTTGCTCATCTTTGAATCCACAAAATCAGGCCAATTTTTCTCGATTACAAAGGATACAATGTGAGCCAGCACATTAATTGCACTAAAAAAAATGTTTGTCAAAAATAGTTTATATGTCTTTCATTAATGGCTACAAAGTGCATTTAAAACTTCCCTGGTGGGCTAGAACTTTACGTGTTAAGACAACTAGTTTTCTTAAACTTGGTGAGATCTAGAATTTTTATTAGGCCATGATTAATACAGCAGAGGGGAGTCCTGGAAAGAGCCCTATAAAAACCCTATTGGTGTAATCTCAATTCAAGCCAATTTCTCTTTACCCAGAGAGTACTGCCGTAAATCTAGGTTGAGAAAGGACATGGTTTGATTTAATACAGTTAATCATGGAGGCAGAATAGCAAAGAAAAGATTCTATTAATTTAAAGATCTTCTCTGGTGCATCTCTGTTAATCTAAAGGGAGATTTGGCCCAGAGCCATGCACTGAACGCCCATTTACAATTAAGGTCTCTTCTTACTTGATGTTCTGATGATTAGAAGCTTAGACAGATTCCTATGAGGTGGTTGTTATAGCAGAGGCTTTAGTTCTTAATTCATAGCTGTTAGTTGAACTGCCCTGGGAAGAAAATAACATTGTTTTAGAAATTTTGCTGAGTTTTCTCTGGAACAAGTTTTACATATTTTTCTTGAGAATAATTTATGTTAGCATTATCCTTTCCATACAGTCTTCCACCCAGCTATTAGTCTTACCATAATTGCCTAGCTAATTTTTATGATCAAGGAATGCAGCTTTTGAACTTGTAAAAAAAAGGTCTGGGCAAAAATAAATGGAATAAAGGAGGCTCCTATGCTTTCCTCTATTTTAGGACATGGACTACTGTCACAGCTGTTCTGTGTTGTCACTTATCACTACTCATTAAAAGACAAAAGAAATATTTTATTTATGATAAAATATTACTTATTTAAAAGGCAAGACACCTAAAACTTAGACCACTCTTAGCAAAAATACAAAATCTAAGCAAACTAGAGAAATTACCATACAGGGCTTTGCAAGACATTTTGTTTAAATGTTAAGTAACTAAAAACATTAAAATATGTCTTGCAGGAAAGTCTGAGGCCTGATGCAGAATGTCTTAGCAAAAGAAATGATAAGTGACATTTAAGACCTGTATAAGATAGCCTAGGTTGAAAATGTAGAGGTCAGAGATACTAAGGTTGCAGCTATAGAACAAACAATCACATTGTTTACTTCTCTCTTTGGGCCCCAAAAGACAAAGGCTCCCTCCCTATCTGACCTACTATCTACAAGTCAAATCCATTTAGCATTCAGAGTCTAGCTAAGAGGACCATTTCTAAATCCTATGTCTAAAGCTAATCAGAATCATTACTATAAAATCGTAACCGAATATTTTGGTCAAGAGATTTAAATTTTTATTGAGATTTAGAAAGAGAAGAATTAAAAAGATAAAATTATAACAACTAGTGCCATAAATTGGATTGAGATAATTAAGAAAAAAATAAAGATTTAAAAAGATAAAGTGACCATTTTTATATGGGTACAAATATCTTACAAGTTATGTCTCCAATTAATTTAATTAATTTACTATTTCTACTGCCTGCTTCCAAAAACAAATATAAGCCTGCTTCCAAAGAATCAGTTTGGCTTCTACATCTAAACTGTTAAAGTATGTGTGACATCATACTATTTAGGACATTACATTTTGATATGTATTTCATAACACAATTTTCCCTCTAATCTTTGAAACTATATCTTTCATTAAACTGCTAAATTTTACATATCACTATACTTATAAAAATTGGAGAAAGAGACATTAACATTTTGAATAAAAGGCAAAAAGCATAAAAACGAGATTTTTTAAAGAGTTGTGGATGGAAAAATACAGTATTTAACTGAGTCACTGGAGTTAAGGATAAAGAAGTGAAGACAATGATGACTTAATCCTTTTATTTTTTCCCCCAAATCAAGAATATTTGAACTAAAAAGCCAGTTATGTTCTGAACAAATTAAGTGAAATAATTAATGTTTATCATATTGTCAAAATCAAAGGGAAACTTCCAGAGTTAAGGTAAACACTTAAGGCATTGGTGAAATCTATTAGAGAGTGTAACTCCACACCTCCTTTTTTGGTTCAATCATTTTCAGTTCTTATTTATTTTTATACGTATTTTAGGTAATTAGACCAAATAAATTCTGACTGTATGACACATACACGTATGTATGACACATGAATTAGAGAAGAATGTGTGCAACTTAATTTTAACATAGGGTCTTCCTAAAAATCCCCTCTCTTGGATCTTTTTTCATCTTTGGTCTTTTCATGAAATATACATCTTTTATTTTTACTGAAACCTGGTTTTCTGCATTTGTTTTGATTGACACTTATCATGCAAGCGATATCTCACTTTGAACTTGTATGGATTGTGATACACAGTACGGCTGCTTGTTGTGCAAGCCTTGTTGTGATGTGCAATTTAGTGTCTCAGCCAAATTTAGTCACTTCCTTCTCACAGTTGCTGTTTAGGTGCTGGCCAGCAATACTTATGGTAATTCTCAGACTTCTTTGTAGTTATTCCTAATGAGACACAATCAGTTATTAGTCATATCCAGTGAACCTTCCATTCAGTTGTACTGTTTGTTTTGTGACACTGATACAGGCCCTTTTACTGGTTTTAAAATTTCATTTTCTGAAATCATCTTAACTTGGTATTACAATCATGCATCATAACCTCAGACAAATTACTTAACCTCTTTAAGCCTTATTCATTAATTTATTCAACATTTATTGATCAATGTGTAATATGCTTGGGGATAGTACGTGAATTTGATAGCTAAAATTTTCTCATTTGTAAAATGTGGCTAATGACAGAGCTGTTTTGGTGATAAAATGTATGTAAAGTCCTTAGAACCATGCTCAGTGAGTGTTCATTGTCATTATTAGCAGCATTATCTTGATAAAAATTGCTTTTAACATCTCCCTATGACTGTAACCTCTAACCATTCACAATGTATCCATTACATTTTTTAATATGAAGCAATTCTATAAATTAGTGACACTAAAAATAGTCTTTCCTAGAAATATTGATGTGATGTTCTTAGATTCAACTGGAATGTAAGCACTCCAAAATAGGATACCTTTCACACGTGGTCAGCTAGGAAAATCACAACCATTACCCGGATAATGAAAGGAAGGTGCTATACTTGTGTCCTCTGGGTGTAGACCTGTCTAGATAATCTTCTAAATTTCTTTCCAAAATTTTACATAAGCTTTTAAGTTTGCATTATTGGTAAAATAAATAACAAGCCTCAATACAGGCTATCTTAAATTTTACTTGTATCAGTAGCATGAAAACATCACAATATTTGTAGTATTCGGCTGTGTATGGGGGTTTAGGGTCTTTAGTTCATGCCAGTTGGAAAAAGTGGCAGTTCTGTGCTTCATAAAAGTAAACTAGAAAAAAGATGGGTTACTGTAAGAACTACCAAAACCTACGGACATTATTGAAATGGTTATAAAAAGAGTTTCTCTTTTACTCAATGGAGATATATAAGAATAATACAGAGAAAAGTCTTATAACGGTGGTAGAGGGCTTGTATCTGTACTATAGGATTATTTCTCATTTAAAGTGAAGCCTCATTAAGCAAACTATTTTACTAAGGGTTGCAGAGTACCCTGGGTAAGAGTTTTGAAGAAAATGAGAGTTGAAAAATTATGTTTACACTTTGTCACTCATTTTAAGTCCCATTGTCACCTTTCAGTTCTTATATAAGAATATCTGAACCCTGAATGACATCTTCTAAAATAGGTACTGGGAGCTGTTGGAGGAGTTGGCCCCAAACCCGAAACCGAGCTTTTACAAAAGCACGTGGTGCAGAACCTGTCTTAGGATCACCACCACCAGCAGCTTGCAGGTGACAGCCTCCACGCCTGACTTCCCAGGCCTGGCTGGTCACCTGGGGGAGATCCGACAGCACCGGCCGTCCTGCCTCGTCATCGCGGGGTTTCTGGCTGGCAGAGCCGGGTTTCCGTTCACGGCAGTCCACGCCTCCGTCTCCACAGGGGCGCGCGGGTCTCGGGAATCACCTCGGGAGCCCACTCCGCTGCGGGAGGAGGAGGAAGAGAGCAAGAGCGAGGGAAGCCCGGGCTCCGCAGTGTTCTCCCCTCGGCGGCGGGGCCGCAGGTACCTCCTCAGCTGTCAGCGTTCAACTGGTGGGCGGCCCGTCCCGCCGAGGCTGCTGCCACCGCCGCCGCGTCCCCTCAAAGGCCCCTCGGAGCCGCGCTCCAGCCTCCCGCACCTGATTGACTGAGTGACCCCGGGGCTCTGGCTCCTGCCGCCGCCGCCGCCGCCGCCGCCGCCGCCACCGCCGCGCACGCGCTCCTCAGGCGCCTCTGCTCCCCGGCGGCCCCTAGGGCGGGAACGCTAGGCTGCGAGCTGCGCGCTGCTCGCACCTGCCCGCCTGCCAGACAGACCCCGGGCTCCGGCCTCGTGCCGGCACGCGCACGCGCCTCGCGAGCCTGCCGTCGGCCCTGGGGGCGGGACCGCGCGGCAGCGAGCGGGCGGGGGGCTCGTGGCGCGCGCGCCCCGCACCCGAGGGCTGCGGAGAGATATTTTGGGTGGCAGGAGGCCCCTCGTCATTTCCGCCGGGCAGCTAGTCGTGCTGGGGGCTTCACTCCCGCGCGTGAGGCTAGCGGGCAAGTTAGCTGCGGGCGTGCGGCGGCGGCTCCTTCCTACAGCGCTGCGACCCTCGGCAGCTCAAGCCACAAACTGAAGCCCCGCAGGGACAGAGACCGGGGCGGAGCGGTGGAGGCAGCAGCAGCAGCCGCCGCCTTAGCGGGACCTGAGCAGACCGGGCTCGGAGCCGCGACCTCGGCGCGTTTCCCTCCTGGTCGCTGCTCCCACCGCGGCTGCCAACCTTTGACTAAGAGACATTGCAGCCGCGAGACCCAACACACAAAAGCCGCTTTCTCCGCGCCGCCTGCTCGGTGAGCTGCGGCCAGCACGAGACCCCACCTGAGGGAGGCTCGGGTTACTGAGTTCGTTTTGTGTCCGAGCTCCGCGAAGAGCGTGGAACCGACCCTAGTGCCCATGGCTCTGATAATGGAACCGGTGAGCAAATGGTCTCCGAGTCAAGTAGTGGACTGGATGAAAGGTAATGCCCGCTGTGGGGACGGCGAGGCGGTACTGGGGTGCGGGGTCCCGACGCCAGGTTAGGAGGGGCGCCCCCCGCTGCAGAGCCCGCCATCGGGGCTTCCACCAGCTGATTGTGGTGCGCTGGGGGGCAGCTGCTGCAGGGGTCCCCCGGGACTAGTAGGGACCCAGGGTCACCAGTCTCCTTTTGTTCCAGCCAGAGGGGCGAGGAGGGGCGCGGAAAGCGAGGGGGCAGCCGGCACCACCCGCTTGGAGGCGGAGAGCCGGCGGTGGAATCCCCGCGCATCTTGCCCTCTCCTCGCTTCGCTAGCGGGGAGGACGTGGCGACCCTTGTCTCCCAACTCAGCAAGGACTTTTCCCTCCTAGGACCGGTGCCCCTGGGCGCCCCTTCTCTGGCCCCTTTGTTCCTGGGAAACCTGACTCTCCCTTGGCGGCCGCCCCTGCCAGGTGCCTTCCCCAGCACCAACTCTCCCAGCAACTTTTACGCCCGCATAATGGGGTCAGGGACGCGGCCACTCTCCTTTGGAGCCAGGGAGCGCCCCCTCACCCCCAGATTTGGCTGAGGATGCTTTGGGGCGGGGAGGACACGCTACTTTGAGGTGAGGAAAACATGCTTCCCCTGGGACAGCATCCGCGGTGGTATCTGTGGCTCTCTCCTGCGCATCTCCTCGCGTCCTTAGCCTCCCTCTGCCTTCTCTCGTTCAGGCCGATTGAGGCTTTGGACTGCAGCAGAGCTTTTTGTTAGGGGCGCGACCTCAGGGGCAAGGTGATGTGCATTCAAGTACCTCGCATTGCTTCCATCTTGGAAGCCCCCTCGCCCTTATCAATTTCTAATAATCACAGTTACAGATACTCGCCCTCCTAGTCGCAATCGTGGGCTTTTCCCCTAGTCTCTGGGCTTTCCTGCCTCACTACCTCCCTCTGTTGTCTGAGTTAATGGGCTTGTTGAGGATCCCCCCCGCCACCGTTCCCCAGGCCCAACTCTTCTCTAAGATTTTGAGAATGCTGAGGAGGGGGTCGATGGGATGGAATAAGGATCTTTGGCCGTACTTGGGAGGTACCTGAGCACAAACTCTAGGTAGATCAGTCAGGGACTCAATGCTTATCATCTCTAAAAATGCCTGTTATGAAGATGAGGGAGCCCCCTTCTTAGGGCTTACTTAGCAGTCAGACTTTCTAAGCTCCAGGTACTTTAGAACAAAAGATGGGTCCATTGAGAGGACTTGCGAGTGACAGGGAGAAACTCAATTTTTCCCCATCTTTTCCCCAACCTTTTCAGCATCTTACTTATTCTTGTGGATTTTTATCTCTTTTGCTTTCCTTTTATTCCCTTATTTGCCCTTTTATTCCTCATTTACTTTGTCTTTTCTGATATATGGGAAAGTGCTTTGTAACCGCAAAGCACTGTGCAAATGTGACTGAATTGAATTAAACCAAATTCGTTATTTATTGACTGCCCCCCTGTGTGCGGTGCATTGTGCTAAGGTGCCATGGGGGTTATAAAGATGACTAAGACAAAGTCCTGCGGTGGCTCATCTTTTTTGCTGCTTTTTCTCTTTTTATATTTGCTATTGAAATTCCAATTTCCTAGATTCTCACCAGCCCTCCCCTCCACCCCATACAGACTAACATCTGTTTTCTCAGTCATGGAAGAAAGAGTCAGAGTAAATGCAGGAAGCAGGAATGCTTAATTAAAACCCTTTCTTTGAATTTGTCTAAAAGGTTATTTTAGTTTGAGTCTGTTGCTGAAATATTTAAAAAAAAAAAAGCCATCTTGGCTCTATGGGAGTCTGATTACCTTCATAGACTATCTCTTACGAATACCGGTGATTCTTGTAGGGAGTGCTGCATACTCCATCTTCTTCACCTCCCACCCTCTCAGTTACATTCTTGCAGTTTCCCCCAGGTCCACTGAAACAAGTAGAACATTTCACGCACATATCCTGATACACATTATTAGTTTTCTAGTACACTAGTCTTTTAAAAATCTCCTCAGACTAAAATACAGCTTCTTTGAAGTTAGGTTAACATTATTAGCTGTGATTCAAAATGTTTTTTTTTTATTTAAGTTAAACTTGTTTTCATACCTGTTGGTGACGCATTTCAGAGCTATTTGAAAAGATCAATTGGGTAGCCAAGATAGAATTTGTGTATATTTGTAGATGTGCCTGGAAAAGAATGACTGATGTAATTACCTGTATATGTCAAGTCCCAAACTGCTTACTGCTGAAATTTCCATAATACTAATATAAATTTGATTTGAGATATTATTTAAAAATGAGATTTAAAAAAATTGGATAAAATGAACATTTCTTCAACTTGTGGTTTACACTGTTACCTTAATTAATTGTTCCCCTTTTTTGCTTTTCCCCCAAATAAATTTTAAGAGGAAGTATTTTAAAAATACTTTTAATCATTTCCTTAGATTCAATAATATTTAAATAATTGAACTGCTAATTTAGGCTGTAGATTTTCGATAGCTAACCCTCATTTGCTTTTGTATAATGTAGTGTTGTAAAGGCAGTACCACAAGAATGAACAAGACTTGAACAACTGCAACATTGTGGGAGTTCTTCAGAGCGTGCTCCTAATGTGACAGTTTCATCACCCTTAACATTTAAAGCATATAGCATGTGCTTTCAGCTAGTCACAGTCATAAATAGTTATAACTCTGTTTAGTTAGGTACATTCTTTATGTTCTTTCTAGGATATATTTTCTTCACTGAACAGAAAAAGAACTATTAAGTGTATAAGAATAGACATGGCCATATATCTATGATTCTAGACAATTTATAGAAGTGGTACAAAAACTCAGTCATCAGAGATGAAAATGAGGGTAAAAATACAGGCTGACAAAATTACGAAGCTTTGGTAGCATATATGCAAGATTATTTGTGAGGGACCATTTGTACATGCAGTTGATTTTGATCTTTTACTTTCTATTAAAATACTTGAGGGAGATGCAAATATTAAATTTACATATTATTATTAGTAAGGATATAAGGAAACACTTGTGTATTTTGCTTACCCCAATCCACTATTTGTAAAATTTAACACTCACTAAATTTTTTATTTACAATAAAAATTTGATATGATACGGTGTCAGTGTTATTTCCAGTAAATACACGAACTCCCTGTGAGTCAGTAAAATAAGTTGCTCTATCCCGGCTTATCCTGATAGTACTTCTGGATATTTGGAGGTATCTTAGAGACTTTCAAATTAATTTTACAAATTAATTTTATAAAAAAATTTTGGAGAAAATCAAATACTCATTATTCAGCAGTTGAAACCAACCTTCTTCAATTGGAAATTGCATTCAGTCCTCTTGTAGTTTTAATAAAGTTTTAAAATGTAAACCTTGCAAAGTAACTAAAAGCATACGTTATTGGAAAAAGCCATAAGCAGAAAAGTAAGCCAATAACTATTTCTAATTTGTGCTCAGTCATCTATACCCTTAAAATTCGTTACTTCTGTGCTTTTTTCAATTCACTCATAGGGTCCAGAAATATTTTATAACCTGTTTGAGTCCCCAGACCTTCTTTTTATTTTGCTCACTGAAATACAACATAAACTTCTGAACACTTTTGGGTCCTTATTATTAATTTTATTTTCCTTGTATATGTCACACCCAGTAATTCCACTTTTTTCCTCACACCTTTTCTCCTTAGAATATTCAAATCACTAAGATAGTTATTTTCCAAGCCCAGCTTCTTCCATGACATTCTTTCCGTGATCTGTAACCCCTTAGTCAAATAAAATGGTTATGATTTTCTGAATTAACCAACAGGCCCCACTTTGCTTGCCTTCTCTTAGTATCTCTGTGACTTCGCTCCATCCAATCTTGTACCATAATTCCTAAAATAATCTGAATTTTTAAGATAGCTTTTTATCAACCCTTTCCACAATCACCTGCTCTACTCTTTCCTGTTTATTATAAACCATTTTCTTCAAGAGGCATTCCTGACTTCCAATTTCTGTCCAGATGACTCAGCCATCTTGTGGATAGAAAAATACATTATTTTAGGTATTAGAAACAAAACCAATGTTTTGCCACAACTATATAATAGAGGAAAACGTAGTAATGACATTTTCGGTATGAAAGTTGAATGCTATAAAGGAGAATTTATCTGATAAGGCAAAGAAGTTTTGAAAGGTACAATGCTCCAGTAATTCTTTTATTCAGTTCATATAGGACACAGGGCTAAGGTTGAAATTTGTCTTAATTAGATAATGGAGAATGTTGAAAATTTCAGTTAAACTGTCTAGAGAGATGAGAGATAATTTTCTGTCAGGAGCTTCAAACAAATGCATTGTAAGAAAAATATGTTAAACTTAGTTGATCAAATTGGTTGTTTCACTTCCTTTTGAAAAATTAGATATTTTTTCAATTGCAGCATGACTCGATAGGCACTGATGGTCATCTGCTTTGGATTTGACAATTTTTTTGGAGTAGAAATTCTTGTCATTTTAGGCAAAGAGGAAATTTACCTTTTCCATGTGTGGAGTGTAGTTCATAAGAAACATTATAGTGCCATTAATATTTGCTCCTTAAGGTAATACTGATGATTTAGTGCAGATTAAGAAGAAAGAGTATATTTATGTAAATGTAATCTGGTCCTTAGATATTATTTACTCAGAACTTTTGCATAGAAGCTTCTTTAATAGATTGTTTTAAATAAAGTGTTCTGTGCTTTGGGGAAATTAGCCTATAAAGGATGACAGTGTTATTGAAAACCTCTGCCTAGACAGACAGGTACCAACTAGTACACTTGATAAATTAAAATGCAAGAAGCATCACTGGAAAGAGAAAATGATAATTTTATTGACTCAGGAAGGGGCCCATGAGGAAGGTGTTTTTTACCAAATATTTGAGCTATTTATTTGGTTTAAGTATATTTAAGAAGAATGCAGAGGCACAGCTATAGTGTTGAGATGGGGTGATTAACCAGAGGGGTTGGTATCTAGGTTTGTCTTCTTGAAGGGGAGAGGTGGGCAGTAGAGGGAAAGTGAGGGTGGAGCGTGAGTAGGTGGCACAAAAGTACAAGAACAAATCTGCATTTCACGAAGACAATAAAACTCTCATCATGTCCTGAGTTTAAATAAATACCACGTTATAAAACTTAGGCTGCCAAAAATAAGCCCACAAAGAATGTGTATTGAATTGGTACAGCTGTTTCAAATCTGTTTCTCAGGAATAATTTGGAAATAATGTTAAAATGAGTTATTTTGAAGATTAATTACATCATTAACATTATGTTGTTGGATATTTAGAATTCTACTGATCCAAATTCTTATATGAAGAATGGAGATAGACTTTTAAATATTCTTAAGGCAGTAATAAATTATCATTTTTATTTATAACAGAGCAACCTCAGATTAGGGATTAATTTGTTCTTAATGACTTCTAGCTGTCTATGTGACTTTCCTACAGTACCATACACATAAGGCTTATTATGAAATATGAAGTTATTGGCTTCTATAAAAAGGGTGGATCATCTGTACTAATTTAAAAGGGGGGAAAGGAAGATAAGTAATTTGAAAAAAAAGGAGTCCAAAACTTTTAATTTTTATGACTTTGTCGTACCTTACATCTAACTACAGAATGGTAAGTATAGTCTTCAATGTGGAATCGCTGTGGTGAATAAGCAGTGAATTCACAGTTTTCATGAATAGCTAGTCCTGTGCTTCTCAAAATGGTGTATTTCTATGGTTGTGGAAGCCAAATGACCAAAAGAAGCCAAAGTTGATTTTAAACATTGTTGTTACATTTTTAAAAGCTTAGATATTATATTCATGGTATAGAAAGCATAATTGGCATGATTTTAATGCTGAGGCCAGTGGCTTAACAAGAATTTTAGGCTTATAAGCTGTTTAAAGCTGCATTCCCCAGACCTCCTGGGGCTATGAGTACACTCTGTGTAGCAGTTACACAAACATCACTGGAAAAGCTTGATAAGTGCTTTGATAAGGTAAAATTAAGGTACTTTTCCCCCTTCATTTCCGTTTATTGCAAGGGGACAAAATATGACCTTTTCAGTCACGATCATGATAATTATAGCATCTTACTTTCATTTGTTTAACTCATATACCTGTAGTCAGGACGAACTCCTTGAGAATGATTCTCATCTGATTTTGTCCTCTATTTTCTCACCTGTATCAGCTTAAAACAATGTAATGGCTTTTTATTGTTTTTAGGGTAAAAATCAAAGTTCTTACTTAACATGGCCTATATGACCCTTGAAGGTTTGATTATTGCTTATGAGGTAAGCCTCATGCCCAGCGCCAGGTACACTGACCCCCTCTCTATCTTTCCAGCTTCTCCACCCTTGGATCTTGCACTTTATGTGTTCTTTCTTCCCTCTTTACATTACCTAGTTAAATCCTTTCATCCTTAAGATCTCAAGCTTTCTCTCATTTGCCTTACAAAAGCCTTTCTGTATTTTCTAAATCCCATCAAATCCTCAGTTATACACTCCTAGTACCACATATATCTCCTGTGTCCCCTTCGCCAGTTTTATTTTTACACTAATTTGTGTGGTTATTTTATTGATGTCTGACTCCCCAACTAGATGAGGTCAGGGACTCAATGTCTTTCCTACCAATGTATCTGCCATAAATTAAGCCCTCAGAAAATATTTGTCGAGTGAAGGAATAAATTAATTTATTCGCAGATTACAGTTTGTCAGCAAATCTGCTTTCCTAAATGACAATGCATGTAAAGTCCCTTATAAGGATCTAATGGATACTTTAGTGCCAACTTGTATATTGTGTGCCAAAATACAGTGAAAGTAGAGTTGCTTTATCCATTTCTTGTAGTTGGGTTGCTTTAGCAAATTCAAAAACCTAAGTCATGGCTCCATTTTGGTATGAGATATTAATAATTTCAGTGAATTAATACTTCTGTATTTGTGTCATAAATATAATGTAAATATGGTATAAATATATGTAGATGTAACTTAATAGGACAACATAATAAGCAAGTACTTAAAGATTAAAACATAACACTGTCTCCTCGGCATTTTTTTTCCTACATTCAGATTTTCTAATTGTTTCTTCAGTTTGTTTTTTTTTAAAGGAACTGGATATATTTTAGAATGCATGGTAGAGGGAAATTGATAAAATGCCTTAGGTTTGTTTTCTTGTAAAAGTATAAGAAAAGCTCATGTAAGAAATTAAAGTGTATTTTTCTTTTGTGAGAATAAAATATACATTATTTGTTAATTAGTAAGGTAAAATGGAAAAACATCCCTTTATTTTAATGAAAAACATTATATTTAATGTTAAATTTGCATTTTTATTAATGGGAATAAAATTAAGATATTTAAAGATGTATCTTAAATCAGCATTTTGCTATGTAATTATTTATACCTGCCTCTGATTTTGAAAAAAAATTTAGTATTTTTAAACTAGATGTAAGCTTATTTTGACTAATTTTTTTTGAGGCAGAGTTTGACTCTATTTCCTGGCTTGAGTGCAGTGACATAATCATAGCTTACTATTTCAGGCTTGTGGGCTCCAGTGATCCTCCTGCCTCAGCCTCCCAAGTAGCTGGGACTATAAACACATGCCACTGTGCCCAGCTAACTTTTCTTTAATTTTGGTGGAGACTCCTGGCCTCAAGCAGTCCTTCCACCTCAGTGTCCCAAAGTGATGGGATTACAGGCATGAGCCACTGCACCTGGCCTATTTCGACTAATTCTTGAAGGGCACTTTTTAAGAGAGTAATTGTAAAGTGTAGCTTGCTAAATACAAGTGCCTTGTGTGGAATTTTTGTGAATTACATGCTTAGTAGACATTAGTAAGCAAATTACAAAGATTTTTCAAATAAAGCATTTTTCATCCCAGTTAAGAATTGTTAAAATATAAATCAGAATAAGTGAAATTTTTTAGACCTTGACATAGTCTAGGTCTAAAGCCCAAGAGTTTGAGGTTGCTGTGAGCTGTGATACCAAGACACTCTACCCAGGGTGATATAGTAAGACTCTATCTCAAAAAAAAAAAAAAACACTTTAGAATCAGATGCCTGGTTTATATCTTGATTCCTTCACTTCCTACCTATGTGATCTTAGATAGGAAGAGTTTAAGTAACTTGCCTAAGTTTTCTCATTTTTATAAAATGGAAATGAAAATATTACCTAGAATTACCAATTTATAAAGTGCTTCTAACTATATTTTTCTGTTGTGGTATACTTAATGCCTGGTACATAGTAGGTGCATGATAAATGTCAGCTTGTTTAGTTAAGGAAGAGATTATACTCTGTTGGCAATCTTCAGAGGAAAAACTAATAATAGATTATATTTATTAAGTGCTCACTGTGTACCATGCAGTAGTGTGCTAGGTGCTATCCCTATATTACCTTTCATTTCTAACCTAGCCTTGAAAGGTGGGAATAGTCATGCCAGTTTTTTAATTCAATTCTTAATATACAATGTAAGGCTTAGACACAAAGCTGGTACTGCAAAATAATGGATTGCAGTTGTGCCCTGATTTGACTTACAAACAACTATTCAACATGATAGAATGCATTTAATTTCTTCTTTAATAATTTAAATTACAATCATTAATTCTAATAGAGGTTTTCATTATCTCTTGCAATTTCAAGAAAAAAAGAGTCTGTTGGTATTTGCATAAATTCATTGGATTTTAAATTTTACTAAAATATAATACCATTTTAGCTTTTGTGTTCATCTATTGAATATATTGTCATAGAATAGAATTGTTTTGAAAACCAAGAATTAATAAACCAAAACTTGCACTGATGTTAATGTATGATAGTTTACCATGACAGAGAATATTGTTACATAACTAATATCAAGTATAGCAGACCAGGCTGTTATGTTTACTTGACACTAATATTCTTAGGAATTAGTTTTATTAGGTTGGCTGCTCTTCAGATACAATGGTAGATAGGAAGAAACCACATTAAATTAATTGCCTTTTTAAATGTTGCCCAACATCCTTTTTGTTTTTGGTGTTTGTTTGAACTTTTTGTTTCAGATACATCTGCTATTTTTAAAACAGGCTTGCAGCATGTTTTCTTAAGTAATATTTCCAACAAATCAATGGAAGTCTGGCTTATATCCTGGATTTTACTTTTTCAGCTGTTTACCAAAGATTATGAAAGAATCCATTTTCTAGGAAGCTATTAGTTACATTTAAATATAATTTATCAATCAAACAACTTTAAAATTCTAGCCTTAAATAATTCTGGTGAACGATTAATTTTAACATTAGCTGAATTTTTTATGGATTTTATTTTGTATTTTGTATGTGTATGTGGGAGTTTATTTCATATACATTTTTCTTCAACCATTCACATTATTTTCAAAAAATTTAATACTTCTGGAACTTGTAATTTTTTTTTACCATGGCAGAAAATTTGTGTAATTTATTTATATTTTGATTTTCAAAACAGGCCACTGAAGTATTAAATACATATAAAAGAGAAAGTGTAGAGTTTTTGCTAATGGTGCTCACTCAAAACAGACAATAGTTCAGTCACTAGTTTTCCTTTTGGCCTGCTGGAGCCTATATGAAAACCAAGTTTAATGTGGTATTCAGCTAGAGTGGCATGGTAGGGTTAGGTGCTCTGTCTCCATTTCCCTCCATATTCATGCCAGGATGAGCTTTGTGACAGTCTTTGTTAGCACTAGTGTTACATTAAGTCAATAGCATAAGGCTTCCTCATTCTGAAACCTGCCCTGATGCCTTCTAGCTATCAGACCAGATACTTTAAGTTTGATGTTGAGTTGTCACATGTGGAGAGTAGTTGGTTCTATGGAATATTTGAGCTCGGAAAATTTTTCTTTCTAGTCTGTTCCTAGACATAATGTTTTGAGTCTATTTATGGTAAAAAAAAAAAAAAAAAAAAAAAACAAAAAACTTGGTAATTCAGATCTTGTTTATTTGGGGTTTGTGAATTCTTATTGAGCTCCTATTTAAGATTACCCTTAATATGCAGAGAAAGGGTTTGCTGATCTGTCTAATGATACAAACAACATTGGAAAGAAATTGCTTGGCCTGGGAGACAAAGACTATTTTTAGTTAGAATTTCTGCATACTCAGATTCATGGGTTTTTTTATTTTTTGGAGTATTTTTGCAAACATTATATAATACATCTTGGTTCTTCTTCTCTCATTTACCCAAATTGGAAAGGTCTCATGAACTTCACATCTATTATTGCTAGTAATCCTTAAAAATGAGATAAGGGACAGTTGTTAACACCTTTTTATAGTTAAGGTACAGAGAAGTTAAGCAGCTCAACAGAGATTGTGGAGCTATTCAGTGAAATTAGGTTTGACATCAACTCTCCCCCTACTGGATTGGATTTGCAATTTAGAGGGTGAAGGGCACAGTTCAGGAATATATGTACATAATTACCTTCAGATTTGACCTTTAAAAAAGTATTCTGAATTTTATACCATTTAAAAATTAAAACATATATAAGACGGTATAGTTAAGAACACTTGGGAGGTGCTTGTAGTGCTGTGGTTATAGCATCAACCACATACACTGAGGCTGGCAGGTTCAAATTCAGCCCGGGCCAGCTAAACAACAATGACAACTGCAACAAAAATTAACGGGACGTTGTGGTGGGAGCCTGTAGTCCGAGCTACATGGGAGGCTGAGGCAAGAGAATCGCTTAAGCCCAAGAGTTTGAGGTTGCTGTGAGCTGTGATACCAAGACACTCTACCCAGGGTGATATAGTAAGACTCTATCTCAAAAAAAAAAAAAAAAAACACTTTAGAATCAGATGCCTGGTTTATATCTTGATTCCTTCACTTCCTACCTATGTGATCTTAGATAGGAAGAGTTTAAGTAACTTGCCTAAGTTTTCTCATTTTTATAAAATGGAAATGAAAATATTACCTAGAATTACCAATTTATAAAGTGCTTCTAACTACATTTTTCTGTTGTGGTATACTTAATGCCTGGTACATAGTAGGTGCATGATAAATGTCAGCTTGTTTAGTTAAGGAAGAGATTATACTCTGTTGGCAATCTTCAGAGGAAAAACTAATAATGGATTATATTTATTAAGTGCTCACTGTGTACCATGCAGTAGTGTGCTAGGTGCTATCCCTATATTACCTTTAATTTCTAACCTAGCCTTGAAAGGTGGGAATTAACATTTTACTCATGAGGCGATTTTTGCTTGGAGAGAATTTTGCTTAGAAATGTTGGATGACTTGTCTTATCTACCTAAGTATTTATCGAGCAGGTATTTGTTCTAGTGAACAAACCATTTGAAGTGATTCCTGACTGGTTCAAAAATAGATAATATTTCTACCTTGCCTTTCTACCAGAGGTAGATGTGACATGGGAGTTTGTGTGTGTATACACGGTTTATGTAAATATATGCATACTATACATATATGTATATGTAAACTTGAAGGAGTTCCTTTTAAAACTTGCATTTTAAAATAAAACAAAATTTTTCTTGTAGTGAGAATGGTTTGAAGTCTCTTTTAATATAAAAGCTGTTAAAATACTGAGGGCAATAGATACTTTTAAAAACTGGGAACTGTAATAAGTTAATAACTATTTTGAAGTGATCTTAGCCTTGTCCATTTAATGATGTAAAGCACATTTTTTTCTTCCCAAGTGCTCATTATCTTGGAAATGCCATATAATTTAAAATTAATTTTGTTTGGGGATGGTTTTGAGAATTTCTTCTCTTTCTTTGAAATAAATATTGACATCCTATGTTTAAAAGCAGCCTACTAAGAAACAAACTTTTAAATATGGTAATACTGTGAATCTCCATCTACATTAATTTTAAGATATATCTGATTTAATGTTGAAAGGCAGTGGTTTCTTACATTGACTTTTTTTTTCAAATGAAACTGCTTTGCCATTCTTACACATATATGTGCTAGAAACTAACACACACACAGAAAATAAATACAGCAGAATAATAGCTAGAGAACTTTAACACTATTACAGTACCTACTTGTTCAAATGTCTAGTTTGTTTTTATTTCCTGTAGTGTCAGTCTTCGGGAACTCAAGATGCCTTTTATACCTAACAGATGTTATGTAATATCTCCTGAAATTAAATTCATAGATAATATAACCTACTTATGTAATTTTTAAAAATTCAGTATAATGCCTTTATAATAAAAAGAAAAAATAATGTATAATAAAATGGCATGGGTTTCTATATGTACATACTAAATATGACTATACAAGAAGAAAACAGTTCACATTTTTGCCTATTTATTATGAACATATCTAAGAGAAGCGTTAAGAGCAGAAGTCATCCCATATAATATGTACAAGAAAATGGAAGAGCAGTTGAACTAATAAAAAACAAGTAGTAATAAAAAACAAGTAGAAGAAGTGATAATGAGCTGTGCACATTTGATATATCATCCTAATAGTTCCTGTTGAGCATTCAAAAGTCAGGTGGATGAACCACAGCTTTTGGATTATGGTGGATTCTAAAGCTGAGGCAGGGGATTCTACATAGACAAGAAGAGCCTGGAGCATCTTATAGTGCCAGAAGATAAGGAAGTGCTAAAAAAACACAAGGATAAGAGCATGTCAAAGACTCAGGAGCCGGTCTGAAAGAGCTCCCAGTAGCTAAAGTTGGTACAATTTGAGCAACAAAATCAAGTATTACTGGTTTGTAACCCAACATGTAAAATAAGTATTTATTAGTCTGTATAGCTGTAAATAAATGACTAAATGAATATAGAAATGAGGGAGAAGAGACAAATCTGCCATATACAGAATTCTGAATAATTTATGTAGATACTCTGTTTGCCCTACAAGGAGGTGGCACTTAAATCCCCATCTCTATATTGTACTTAGTGACTTGCTTTCAGGAGGAAAACATGGAAAAGGGGAAACATAACACTTTATAATGGAGAAACTTAGCAGTTGCTGTGTTGGCCAGGTGATCGAGGTTAACGTTATCAGTGATAAGTCATGTTGATAGTACATACCCATGATAGGATAAGAATGATACTTTATCTCTGTGGTCTTTCACACCCCTAAAACCGATAACACTGTTCTAATCATGAGAAAAACATCAGTAAAATCCAGATTTGAGGACATTATAACACCTCACCAATAGTCCTCAAAACTGTCAGGGTCATCAAGAAAAAGGAAAATATGAGAAACTCACAGACCAAACAAGGCTAAGGAGACATGATGATTAGTTGTATTATAGTATATACTTGATAGGACCCTGGAACAGAAAAAACACGTTTAGAAAAAACTAATGAAATCCAAATAAAGTGTAGAATTTAGTTTAATAGCAATATACCAATGTTGGTTCCATAGTTGTGTCAAATGTGCCATAGTAATGTGAGATGTTAAAAATTGAATATGGGGTAGGGGTACACAGGAACTCTCTATACTGTTTTTGCAACTTTTCTATAGGTTTAAAACTTCTGAAATATTAATAAAAATATTTTTTAAAATAAAGTTTAATTTATTTTCAAATTTCATAATACCAAAATATAAACACTATCAATTAGGTGAAATAATTTTGTTTTACCTCTCCAGGAAATAAACTCTTTCAAATGAAGAAAAAAATTACTGTGATATAGGACAGTTCTTCAGTGTGTGGCATCCATTGATCTAGCAATCATTTGGTAACTTGATCATTATGATAACCCAAACCTCACAATTCTCAAAATGCTCCCAACAGGTAATGTGGGCCCTGGCCTGGCCCCAAGAACCTCTGCCTTACCCCTTCTCTCCTTTTTAAACATTATACTTTTACATACTTGAAAAACATTTTATAACTTTATGAATACATATTTTGTCTTCTCCCCCATTTCTTTATTCATCTAGTCATTTATGTACATCAACTTAGACTTATGGATATTTATTTCACATGTTGGGTTATAATCCAACACAACTTTACTTTATTGCTTGAGTTGTTCCAACTTTAGCTATTGGGAGCTCTTTCAGATTGGCTTCTGTTGTGATTTTCTTGAATGACTCTTATACCTGGTTTCCATTCTACTGAAATTAATTTTTTATCTGATTAGCATTTTGTAACCATTTGCTAATCAGGAAATATGTTTTTTAAAAAGAAAATGTACATGGATAGGATGGAGACCAGAAAAAGCGCCATCTCTTTATTTTACCTCAGTGCTAACCAATTTTCAATTAAACTCTTGGATATAAGAGTGTGCTATTCTAAAACCTTGTTAAGAAAGCTTGATTCCCCATGCTCCTTCTAATTGTAGTTTCTGTTTCCTGCAGACAATTTGTGTAGGGATGTTAAACAAGGCATGAAAATTTTTAAGCAAATAAGTGTTGTGGTTTATAATAATTGATATTCAGCTGTATATATAAATGTGTGTATAAATATGCACACATATTTACTTAGGGTAGATATTTGCCTAGGGCAGATTTGCCAAAATTGAATTTAACTAAAAGACCTTTTCTGATTGCTCTTCTGTAAGAAAGTCAATGTTTTTCTTCTTATCATTAAATGTACACCTTATTCTCATCTTAAATGGATCCATGTAGTATGTTTAGCAGTTGAGTTTGGGTTATAAGGATGATTGTAATTTAAGACTTTTATTGGTCCCATCAAGGAATTTAAAACAGACCTTTAATATACTTAATTCCTGTGCCTTTTTGGTTAAGATTTTATTTGTTTTCTAGTGTACTGGTGTGAAAACTCTAAAAAGAGTAGGCTCTGGTAATAATATTATCATTATCACAATTTCAATTTGATTCTTTGGTATTAATTCACCTCTGTAAAAGTGTGAAGTTCTTCTGAGCTGGATGTGAATGTCTTAGAATTGTCTCCCTGGTTTGCTGCTATGTAGCTTTTTCTGGACTTTATGCTCTGTAATAGTCTAGCTCTATATTAATTGCTTTCTGTGAAATGCTTTGGCTTCTTAAGATATGCTGATAGGAAAGGAAGGAGAGTTTATTTTGTTTGAATGTTTTTTGTTTGTTGTTTGAATAAGGTAAGAATCCTTTGCATTTAAAGAAACCACTGAAAAATAACCTCTGTAGGTTATACATAAAATATCAAGGGTCTGAAGCTATCTTTGAATATGTTACTGGAAAGGATGGTTTGACTTTTCAAGATGTTCTAATATCTTAAAACTTTAGAATTTATCTCAGGTTAGGTGGACAACATTTAGAGTGAAGTTGTTTTCAAAACTTTCTAATAATACATTTCATAAAGTTACACAGATTTAAGATGACTAGCTACTAAAGTAATACAGATAGTTTTATAAGAATTAAAGTCAGAATGTTAGAAGAAAATTGTGTGATTTACATGACTTATGAAGTACAGATGGTGAGAAGTAGACTTGGAAGCTTTTTCAGGGTGCAGATGGACATGAGTTAATTAAGAGTAATCATTGTATAGTAACCACTGTCTTGTAGGCTGCTATGAATTTAGTATTCTACTTTCCAAACAAAAATGCCAGATGATACCTTTTAAAGCTGCTGAAAACTTTATCACCTGTAGCCATGTCAGAAGACTCAACTCACTTACTCCTCTCTTCTTTCAGCTCTACTTTCACACAGATGAATTTAAAAGAGTAATAAGGGCTGAGTGCCGTGCCTCACACTTGTAATCCTAGCACTCTGGGAAGCTGAGGCAGGTGGATTGTCTGAGCTCACAGGTTCGAGACCAGCCTGAGCCAGAGTGAGACCTTGCCTCTAAAAATAACTGGGCATTATGGCGGGTGCCTATAATCCCAGCTACTTGGAAGGCTGAGGCAAGAGATTTGCTTAAACCCACAAGTTTGAGCTTGCTGTGAGCTATGATGCCACAGCATTCCACCAAGGACTACTGTCTCAAAAAAAAAAAAAGAGAGAGAGAGAGTAATAGGACAAATATCTAGTAGGAAGCACTGCATATAGAAGACAATACAAATTATTTGTGGTACTCAGTTGGGATTGGAAGACTATAGGGTTGTGGTCTAACCCAAATTCTGTCCTGTATTTGCCATGTATGTCTACTCTATCTCTTTGCCTCTCAAGCCCTCAGTTTCTTTATTTAAAAATGGATGCCAGACATGGGTGGTTCATACCTGTAATCCCAGCACTTTGGAGTTTGAGACCAGCCTGGGCAAATAGCAAGACCCCATCTCTAATTTTCTTTTAAATTAGCTAGGCATGGGATACATATGCTACTTAGGAGACTGAGATGAAAGATCACTTAAGCTGAGAAGTTCAAGGCTGCACTAAGCTATGCTCAGGCCACTGCATTCCAGCCTAAGTGACAAAGCAAGACCTGTCTCTAAAAAAAGGAAGAAAAAATGAGACATAGTGAAAATGTACTTTGTAGAGAATTCTGAGTAACAACGAATATAATTAATCAAGATGGAGTCCAGGCAGAAGTAGAGTAACATTCTGGCACTGGCAAAAAGTTATTAAGTTATCATTTAAAAATGATCTTTATGGAAAATAATTTTTAAGTATTCTAATTTAGAAATAAATTACTAGATATAGCTCACATATGTTTGCCTTAAGATATGGTATAAAAAGATTATACTGACTTTAAAATGTATCTAAGGCAATGTTTTCAACCTTTTTTATCTCATGGCACACTTGAATCTGTAGTTAAACTCCTGTGGAGCACTTAAATTATGTTGATCAAATAAAAAAGAGTATTATAGGCTCGGCGCCTATAGCTCAACCGGCTAAGGCGCCAGCCACGTACACCTAAGCTGTCGGGTTCGAATCCCCAGCCCGGACCCGCCAAACAAC